>NC_087548.1:32863406-33011289 GCF_963921805.1 Phalacrocorax carbo
GAGGGGGTTTTGCTTTAATTCTTTATTTAATAAGGGAGTGAGGATGAAAATAATTTCAGTATTTTAAATAATACATGAAAAATAAGAAATCAAATAGAATCTGCAAAATTCTGTAATTTCTTTAAATGGCTCTCTCTTTTTATGATGGAGATAATAGATAAGGAGTTCTGCAAGACATTAATCAATATTGGTTGTGGCTAAGCTGAAGTTTTGATTGGTTGCTCAGGACTAGTCAGCCACTGAAGAAGAATCCACACTCTGTAGAATTAACTGCTTTTTTGTTCCCCACCCCACCCAACCGCCCCCCCCCCCCCCGGAATCTTAGAAGTAAGAAGAAAATACCTGGAAACAACAGAAGAGAGAGAGAGACAGAGAAATGAATCACAGTTACAATGAGTCTGATGCCAGTAATTCTTGTACATCAACTTCAAATCATGTATTGTATGTATTTGTAGGAAGGAGTAGGAGTTTACGTATTTCCAAGGAGCGGAACTGGCCCATAATTCCAGATGCCACTTTTTCTGTGGATAGACAGCTCAGCATTGAATTATACAATGTTTTGAGTAGCAAAGTACTAACATTGTTTATTTCTTTTTCAATAATTTTTGGACACTGTTTCTGATCACTTCTTTATCTATATTGATTTGAGAAACTGTAGTTTTAAAAGAATCACTTGAAATGTACCTTATGAGACACTGATATTAGAGGTCATTCATTATGACAAGACCCAGAACTACAATATAGGGGAATTAGTTTTTCCTAACTGCAATATGTATTCTAGTGTAACAGAATAGCCATTAAATGCCATAAAAAGTTCACCTAAACACGATCTGTTTTAAGAGCCATCTAGATTTAGTATTTTAAATCTGTAGTCTGTTAATCTTGCTTCCTCTCATTCTCCCAACACACACTATGTCCAATATCAACTACAACTCAGCATTCTTCCATAAACTGTGAGCAACAGAGAGACATTCAAGCAAAGACAGAAATATGTGGTAGCAGAAAATGCTATACTATAGAATGGAACAAGCACTGCCAGCACTGTCCTTATTCTTAGAATCATAGAATCTTTTATGTTGGAAGAGACCTTTGAGATCATCAAGTCCAGTCATTAACCCAGCACTGCCAAGTCCACCACTAAGCCATGTCTCTAAGCACCATGCCTATATGTCTTTTAAAAGGCTTCTGAAAACTTAGAATCATTAGCTGTCTAAAGAAAAGTTTGGTCTAGTAGCAGCTATGCCTTGCTGTGCTGTCATTGAAGGAATCTACATAGCCTTCTTGCAAAAACATTACATTAAGCTGTGCTTTGATATGTTTTCCTGAGACAAGAAATCACATGGAAGATTGAGGTGCTGAATCTCATGGTAACTTTGTGGTCAGTCTTCTCCTCTGGCTTAACAATTCTGCCATCACAAAAAAAAACCACCCACCACCCAATAAAGAAGTTCTGTATAATTTACTTATTTGGTATCAGCTTGTTCACTCATTACATACAAAAATGTAGGGCTCAATCCAGTACCCCCTCACACCAATTAAGATTCAATAACTTAATAAGATTCAATAATCAATAATTGAATTGAATAAGATTCAATTTAATAACTGTGGGCTGTGCACTTAGATAGGAAATTTCACAGGAAAAGAAAATGGTACAAATTTCACTATGGATCTACTTTCACTGGCAGTGTCTCATGTCTCCAGAAAACAGGAACAAATCAGAAATTAAAATAAGTTACCAGACTTTTCTCTTGATAGTTTTTATAAGATTGACTGCTTCTACATAACAAGGTCAATACATATTATATTAGTAAAGAGAAATGTAAGCGATTACAAAACACTCAATAACACACACGATCTTTTCCTCACACACATGCATGCAGAGTATAGAACAAATATTTTCTTAGAAAATGAAAAGTAGAATCTTTAACTAATACAAAGTTAAAATTTTGTACCTTTCAAAACTTTATTATCATAGAAAAGAATCCAACAATATTTTCTTTTTCCTGAATCAGCCTGGTTTGTAAACACATTTTTGAAAACGGTGAGGGGGGGAAACCTTACTAAAAAGAATCTGTTTCACATTTTTCGCATCCATTTCTGATTGGGCAAATAGACTTGGGTGTCCATTTCAACAAATAAATTTCAAAGCAGGTAAGAGGAAAAAAAAGGAGAAATAATAAAAAATATTATGTATTTTCTGAGCAAGATTTTCACCAAAGTCTCTGACAATAGATGACCCAAACATTTGCTAGGAAAGCTGCCCATGTCCTGCCTTCATACACAGGGTGGGCTAGATAACCTCACAAGTCCCCTCCCTTCTTCGTGGTTCTTGCACAGGGTCTTCAGATTTTCAAGACAAGTAGTGACTTATTAGACAAACAGTTACTAAAGAGGCTCTATGTGAGGGAAGACAATTACTGTCATTGTTCAGATGAAATCCGAATTGCTGAAAAACTCTGCCCTGGGGCAATATCCTGGGTTGGGTTTGAGTAAACTGATGTTTAAAGCATTTTATGTTTGTTCCCTTGTTTGTTTTAATTTTAGGATTTTGTTTTCTTTTCTGTCAATAAAGGTAAGCCCTAGAGAAGAGGTGAGTTTAAATTCCAAATGTGTATTCTTTGTTTTAGAACAGGTTGGAAAGACAGAAGCAGATGGATAACATTTGGGACATTTTGTCAATTCATCTGTTAATAAGTGAGACACTCACACTGGCTGCACTAAACAAAGTCCCTCTGTATCCATCACTGCCAGCAGCCCTGAAGATATCCTCTGAGAATGTTTTTGACGGTGGACAGCTGAGGTAAAAATAGTAATATTTGCAACAGCCAATAACCATATCACAGCTTCTTGAATCAAGACCTCTGTTGTGATCACACCTGGAGTTACTTCATCACAGAAACACCTTTTACCAGTAAAAAAGCTTACTGAGCTTGCCCAGATGGAACTAATACAACATACGGCTTACAAAATCTTTTTCTACTATTTCTGAGAAACAAAGCAAACATATTACCACCACTAGCTGATGTCAATTTGCCTGTTACTATTCTGTGTTCCCAAGTTATGTGTTGTTGCATGGTGTGTACCTATGATATCTTGGATTTCTCATTCAACAAAGAGTCATAGAATGATGCAGCAACTTAAAATATACTATATGCATTGGAAATAAAATAGAGGTTTGATTGCATTTTGTAATTCACATTAGTGATTTGGAAAGAAATGCTAGGGTATGAAAACAAGTATTATCACAATTCTTGTGAAAGCTAACTTCCCCGTTCTTTGGAAGCATTGTGAATTACAATAACATTCTAGGCACATATTCCAGCACACTGTAAGTCAAACCAGAGTACGTAAACAAAATGGAATCTCTTATATCATCAGATGATGTATATAGAACAAAACTGTCAATTTCTCTGCTTGTGTGCAGCATTTTTCAGTGGTTCAGCGTTATTAGTATGATCAAATGATGCTGCCAAGTAAGAGGCAATTTTTCTTTATAGTATTGCAATGATGCGCAGACATACTATTTGGCATACTATTCAACATGCATGGATGGAAATAGGAAAGTCAAAGCTCAGATGTTGAAACTAGTGAGAGAGATGAAGGACAATGAGATGAAAGGCTGAGGAAAATGTGGGGCCAATGCTCAAGAGAAAAGTGAACTTAGTGACAAAGGACAGAGAAAAGGCTGAGGTACTTGGTGCTTGTTTTGCATCATTTTTGGCGATAAGGTCTGTCATCTCATTCCCTGATTTCCTGAGCTTAGTGATAGAATTTGTGAGAATGTAGCAGTACCTACAGCAGACAGAGATAGAGCAGGGAATGCTTACCCACTTGGACATGGGGTAGAGTGTGTTGGGACTGTTGAACAATGCTACCAAAAGGCTGCTTTCTGCTGCCTTTGAAAGGTTATGTCAATTGGGGAAGCTCCTTATGTTTGAGAAATGCAAATGTCACACCCACCTTTATGCAGAGCAAGCAGGAGGATTGGAAGAATTAGAGGCCAGCCAGCATTCCTCGATCCCTGGGAAGATAGCTTCTTAAAGCCATTTTGAGGCACTTGAAGAACAAAGGAGTGACTGGAAATAGCCAGTGTGCATTTGACAAGGAAGATTATGCCTGACGGACTTGGATAGCCTTACATGATGAGATGACCAGCTCAATGAGTAAGGGGATAAGGTTGTTCTCTACTATAGACCTGGTGATGGGATCCAAGCAAGTCTGTATACATCATCAGACTAATGGGGAAAGGTCAATGCTGCTGTTCATAGAGGCTTCAACACGCTGAAGAACCTTGTGAGGTTCAGCAAAGGCAAATTATTTTTCCTTTTATGGCCAGTGTGTGTAGGAACACTAGAATTTGCTCCAGAGCATTAATTTTTCTCTTAAGAATAAAACAAAGTCATAGTCTTTTTTAAGAAAGACAGTAATGCAATCAGCTGTTGTCACTGTATGGTTTGCTGAAAAACATTTTACACGACGTCATCTATCCACATATCTACCCCGCAATGTTGTTATTCTAAGACAACACAGACAGATGATTCACATTTTGGCAATGCTATTTCATGCACTGTCACTCATCTTAGACAACTACTTGAGCTGCAGAAGCTCTAGCATTTGATTTTTAATACTTTAAAAACCTTGTATATTCTCATGTGGCTGGTAGATGATACTGGAACATAACTACAATGCCACTTCTAACTAATCCTGCTAAACCAAACTAAAATCACAACTATAACTAACAATACCTAAAGTTTTTATTTGATCTCATAAAACCTATGCCTGCTTTCTCTTGGTAGTTTAGCCTTCTGCCAATTTGCTGCTTCAAGTAAATGCAAGTCAGAAAGAAGACAGAAATAAACAAATGAAAGAAAAAATGAAACAAAAAAAAATCCATTGTAGGTTGTCTGTCCCTGCTCTTTTTTTTATGATGGGCTGTAACACACCCTTTTGAGTGCCTTTGAAAACCTCTTCTTTCACTAATGGATCAGAGAAAATAACATTTCTTGGTTTCTACACATGCAAGGTCAGCATCATAAGCGTCATATATCTTCCCTCCTCTACTCTCCCTTAAGGTTATGTGTTGCAGTAACTCCCACAATCTTATTCCCAGTCTCCTGCATTTCCTGCCAGTCCACACTTGCAGACTTCTAAAGCTAATTCTGGAGTTGCTATGTTTCTTGGGAATTAAATATTCCAAACAGATTCAGTGGACAATTACAAATCAGAAATATAGGGTATAATATATGAAATAAATGTGAAAAGTTATTTGCCAATGTATTTACCACATATAGCAGAGCTTATATACGAGCACACAATCCCTGATACGTTTTGGAGGTGATCAGAAATAATTAATGTTTATTATTTTATATTACTTATTTCTGTGGCACATACCTCTATCCAAATATGACTGAATAGTTGACTGGTTTAAGATTGTGTGCTTTTAGCAGACAAATGACATATAAGGTCTTTTTCTTAGAAAGGCACTTGACTAGATTTATCATTGGGTTAATGAAAACTTATAATTTTAACATGTAAATATAGAAAATGTATAATAAATATACAGATACAGACACAGACAAAGAACACATGGTATTCAGAGCTGGATGCAAATATATTTCACTTTCTCACAAGATAATGCCATTTGGCTGATGTCCACTTTTCTGGCAATCACTAAGGGTAAGCTAGAGGCTGCTTAGTTTGATATCTTATTTGGATGACCCAGTGCCCTTCTGAAGTGTCAGCACTGTATTGCATCCCAAGTGCCAATCAGAAATCTAAAACTAGGGAATCTGGGATGAGTGGTAAAACACTACCATTCTCTTTTTCCTTGTGATAAGGTGTACTGACTCTGTAGAATCACTGCAGCAAGTTGTAAATGATGTATGAAATTAAAAATCCTCTGCCCAGTGCACAGAGAGTACACAGATAACACTGCAGTTACTTCTGTGTTGTGGTATTTGCAGAGATATTTAACTTAGATACATCCTTTGACAAAAAACAAGCAAACAAACAAAAATCCCAGAGCAGAAGTATTAAACAAATTGTAGGTTGGAGGAATTAGCATTAAGCTATATTTTGTTATGAAGTTATATTTTCTTTTGTTCTTACGTCCCCTTCCCAATTTCTCCCCTTCTTCTCCATGAAACTTCATTTGTATAGCATCTTATATGGAGAGCTGGACTCTGGTAAAATACCTTACCAGTAGATAGCTCCTGTACACATATGCGTAACACCATTAGACATGCAGATGCTCTTGAAAGATCCACAGCTGGGAAGAGAAGAGGACGCCTGAGAAAAAGAACCTCATCCTGAACAGTCTGAGTTAAAAACAGGTAAGGAGATGAGTTGAAAAGCTATACTGCAAAGTGGTCTCCAGGTTCTGCAGCTTCCCAGCCATGCTAACAAAAGAAAATATCTGGCTTTTTAAACATAGTCTGTAGAAGTCCTTTAGCTTTGATGAAGTGGGCAAAACACCCAGTTTTTCTGCTTTCATCCAACACTATATCTTAAATAACGAAGGGAAAAAAAATGTGTGAGGAAATCTCTAAGTGAGCATTTGGAATTTCATTTTGCAATTTTGCAACTACCAGGAAGGCATAGATAATGTTTAGAAGTCAGTGTGGTTTGATGTTTGATATACTGAAATATTTCTAGACATAGATGGTAAGGAATTATTTGGTTACTCTCTTTTTTTCCATTTAACGAATGACTACACAAATAAAAAAAAAATTCATCTTACATTTTAAACCTGATGTCTTCTTCCTTTCTATTTTGCTTTACTAATCTGAACTGGCATCAGTGCTAAGGCTGCTGTCTTATAAGTAGCTCTTACACATGTGCCGTTTTCTGGGTTATCTAAAAATAATCTACCTTTAAAATGGTGTCTTTCTGTCCCCCATTTTTCTATCGTTCTATTTGCAAATGTGATCCTGAGCCAGATTAAAGTGAGTACTGCTGGTACGCAGTCTAGTAAAAGGTTCTGTACTAAGTGGTACATGGCAGACTGGTAGTCTAATATGTCACAAGCCAGCTGGGTCAGGAACATTGCCATTATCTGACTGGGAAACAGGGAAACTTTGATTTTGTTTTTTAGGGGCAGTTAGAATAAGGTTCTAAGGCTTGCTATTTAAATATAAAATTTATTTTAGCTCACTGAGAGGTTTTGAAAACACTATTTTTTTAGCATTCTACTTAGTTTATCCTCATAGCATGAAGTCCTTCCATTACAAGTCATCAGTAAAATGAATGAAACTCTTAAAGGTTTCTATAATAGTGTTGGTAAAATAAGCAATATAAGTGTGTATATGCAGGGTCTTAATATTTTGTATTAGGGTTACTTTGCATGACTAATAAGGTCACCCAAGCTAATGTATTAATTTTCAGAGCACACTGAACCTTTATGTATATCGTCAGATGTTATGTATAAAACTGAAAGAACTGAAAGACTGTAACAATGCTTTTTGAAAATGAAGCAGTTATTTGGCCACTACACTAACTCTGCCACAATTGCACACATTGATGAGTGCTCTTACATCTGAAGAACTAGCTACTGAAAACACCTGTATAGAGTACACATATTTATTAAAGTACAAATAAAATAAAGTTTGAACTGGATATCAATAAATGGTTATAATAGTCCTGTACTAATTGCCTGACCTAAACTAAGGTGAATCTCTCTGGTACATATTCTCCATAGCCATCACAAAAAGATATATTCTATGTTTCACTAGGTAAACCAGAATAAATCTAGCTTAACAATGGGAACACCAGCCACATGTGCAAAAAAAAGAATTGTGATGGACTAAATTTAGGTGTTTGTTTCCTTCAATGTTAATAGAGGCTAACTACCAGTCAGCCTACACATCTTGTCAGGCATCCAGGGTGAATAAAAATTTAGAGTTGGTGATCTTTTCCATCTATGAAAATAATGCAAGATGTACCGTGATTATTTTTTTTTTTTTTCAGCTTGGTGAAAGCTTTGTCATTCAGGGTTTTACAAGCATTTTCATTTTTAGAATTAAGTAAACCCAGCAGGGAGATCTTTGTAGGTTGGAAGACATTTTAGGGAAATTATTATATATAGCACAATTACAGACTTGAACAAATAACTGATTTCTTGGTTCATTGGCAATTCAGGAAAGAGGGATTCAGCCAGTGCAAGGTGAAATTTAATTCATCCTCCAGCTCAACCAGCAAATCAAAAAGGAATTGTTTGCAATGATATGAAATATTTGCCTCAAAATGAGTATTTCATTTCAAACATGAGCATTTAAAAAGGCTTAAAAAAATAATGGAAATGTAAAGCCAAAATGTTAATTCAAGGTTTAATTAAAAAAGACCCTCAGCTTTTACATTTTTTGCTGTGAACTATTTTGTCAAACATTTTAATGGATAAAATGTTTTGATGTTTGCAAGTCTATATTTTTCACCAGAGGAAATACAGTCCTGCTGAAAATCAGTATCCATGGCTAATATTCCAGTGGGTACCAAACTTGGTCCTAGAGCTACTGTTACAAGAAGTTGTGTACCTACTTAAGATTACAGATCTTTGGAAGCAGCGTAATCTGCATGCATTCAGTAAGTGAAGTTGCACTGAAAAACAAATGTGTAAGAGGAATCCTAACCTAAATCTTTTCCCTAATTCACCTCCTTTTAGACTGCAATTACCCAATATCTGCCTAGACTAAAAGTTTCTGCAATAGGACTTTCTTCCCTTGCTCCAAATTGGGATGGGCTCTAAAGCCCCATTCCCATGCCCCATTCCCATGCCATAGAGGAAGTAGCAATTAACTCACAGTCTTTTTCAGGGTTCTGACATTTGCCAGTAGACTGCAATAACAAGAAACATTCTAAACCTTATCACACTCAGGTTGATTTGAAAGCTATATACTTTTCTTAGCATGTTGCCTACTTGTTCCCAGTGGAGAAGCAACAGTGGTAATTTTCTGCAGCACTACAGGATATGCAAAATGTTTGAAGAGGAATGTTTAAATCACTAACATCTGGTGGAATTCAAGTGGATTCTTTATTCCATCTTTCAGGAGCTCAGTGGTAGCTACTGAGAACGACACTCAGTACACACTGAGCACAGATATTCTTTAAGACTCATTTCAGATAACTGTTCAGTCTTTGCTGTGAATCTACCCTCAATTTTGAGATCCTACATCTGTTTCACTATTTCACAAAAAACGAGCACATTAAGATATTTGATGATTCTAAGGGTTTGGCAGAGTAAAGATGGACATTATCATCTAGATACCACACTATTAATTGCTTTGCTCATTTGTTTGCACAAAAAGATAGTCAACTTGCCCCTTCAATTTTCTCTTATGTATATTAATGAAGACTTCATTGCAGCACCAATGAATCTCAACATAGTATGTCTTTCTTGCGTGTTTGTTATTATTGTATTTTGTTTCACTTTTAACTGCTTCTTCAGTTCTTTAGATTTTGTTGTAAAATACTGGTGCATGAGACAGTAATACAACAGTTTCTATAAGACCTATGAGGAGTGAGAACTGTGTGTTAAGAAGATATAAATGACCACAGCAATTCAGAACAATTATCCATGAAGTCCCATATTCTGAGTCTCATGTATAGTTAGTAGAACAACCTATTTCAAAAGAGATATATAAAATATGATCGAGCTAATTGAGAAAAATTATCTTTAAATTAAGATTTTGTTCTAAAATGATGAAGTTAATTCTTGGCTTATGTCTCTGGCATAAATATTGCATAGGAAATCATGTATGAGCCACTGAATTGAAGAAAATCTTACTCTAAAAATATCTGGTCTTAAAAACAGATCTAAATAATATGGAGTTTAGACTTATACTGTGCATGATAGATGCATTAGATGTTGTTATATATCAGGCTAGGTAGATACTGATATATATAGATAAGACAGAGGCATAAGCACAGATATATCAACAGTTTAAATTCTTTTCAATTTCATTGGCTAGTCTTTGAATCCCATTTTGTGTAAATGAATATAAATGTGTTATCACTGTGAGAAATATATTAAGAAATATATTGCTTTCAATGATACTGCAATTTTTTTCACTCTTGATCACATAGGTACGATTTCTAAAAATGTCTAAGCGATTTCTCAGCACAGCTTCCTCTGAAATTCACTGAGTACTGATAAACTTCTGTGTCCTTTTCGTATAGATATCTTTGTATTCCTGCTATTATTTCTGTCTCTTCTCTGGATTTCTTTTTCTTTCTACATTGTTTTTAAACAACATAGTAAGACTCAAACACATTTTATGTTTGTAAGTCAACAATATTCTCTTAGTTCCTTTATTAATAAAGCTTAGCATATTATTTGGGGGTTTTATATGCTCTTGATGGCAGAAGGGTTTATTCACTTAAAAATGTATTAGACTAATACTGGGAAAATGCTCAATATTTACAGTGTTTTACATACTTATCATACTATGCTAATTAATAGAGATTTAAATCCAGGCAGTCTGGTTCACTAATTTGTTATGATAGTAATAATAATTTATTATTTAATATGCAGAGACAGTACGCTTAATCTTTGTAAGGTGTGTTAAGAAATCCTAAAGAGTTTGTTAAGCCAAATACATTTAGAAAGAAGGCAATTAAAGGATTTGGATGCCTTTGTGAGAACTTTCAGTAGTTTGCCTACTGTCTAAAAAGCTTCAGAGGATAAATTCCATTTTAAGAATTTCAAAATTATCTCTACTGATGTAGTTAAAAGTTTAATCTCAATAAATACTGTTCCAGAAAATGCGTGAGTGGGAACTCTGCTCTTGGGAGTCAAGATTTGGTCCTTGCATATCCCCAAGATGTGCTGGAGATACTATTTCAGAATTATGTGCTTTTCCCATCAAAGCAGAAAGTAATGATCTTCCCTTTTGTTCTTTTTACAGTGTCTTCATGGTTTTGCAATATAATATGGATGTGGTTTTGTATGGAAGAACTGTGATAAATTACTATGTGGGAAACATTGCTTGTGTGGGATAGATAAGAAATAGGTACACTCATGTAGGAAGGAACAGATAAATTCTCTTTATCTGTGTTTATCCTTGACTGCATTCAAGTTTTCCTGGTCTTAGTGTAGTGAAATTGATCTTTTACATACACCCAGTCTTTTTGTCACTGTTACTCTTAAATGTTTCTAAATCAGAATGGCCCATCTGAACAAATACTCATACATTCTTACAGTGATAAATGCTGGTGTCAGAAGTATACAGTGACCTTTGAATATGAGAGAAAAAAAGACTTCTCAGGAGAAATACGTTGATTAGAGATGTTTCATCCTGTAAGATAAACAGGTACGTGGGCAAACTATTATCAATAACTGCTGGTGTTGATACATACAGAATAAACTTGGTCTATTTAAATAATTCCAAATAAAAAAATAAATAAAATAAAGAAATGAAATATATAACTGAGTGATAGAACTTATGAATATTCAGTATTTATTATAAACGTAATTTTGAACAGTTTCTCTAAATCAACAAACCAAAAAGCATTGTTTAGAAAGAACTATTATGAAATTTCAAGAGATTTGTAACTTGGGAATTTACAGTGTTTGACAGCATGTATCTATAGTATAGCATAATGACAGCTTCAGCTATACTCAAAATTCTGTTGTTTCCAGGAATCACACTAAATATATTTCTAAACAGCACATTATATTAATCTCATGCGAGTGGCTGGAGATAAATGATATGAATAATTTTGTATGATGCATATTGAAATAAATACCACTCACGTGGCATAACTGCAAATGTGGAGGTAGAGTCAGAATATCCTTCACACTATAGACTTGAAAAAAAAATATAAATGGTAGCCTCTTGCATTCACACAAGAATACGTATATGCTCAGAACGCACACTGGCTTCACATAAATAAATAAGCAAGAAAATAAACTAATTTAAAATAATCTTTAGTCTCAGATGATGAGTCTTTCTCCAGGACCATTTCTAGAGGTGGTTGCGTTGATTTGCCAAGAACATAGGGAATTGTAGTAGACAGATGAGCAAGGAGAATGTGAAATATATTACGCATTTAAAACCGGAGTTATAGATTATTGTTTGAATTAAAAAGCAAGGAAAAATAGACATAATTTCCCCTCAACATTCCAAAGGCTCCCACTCTGCTAATTTTCTCCCTGAAATCAAAGATGTGTGCTTTATCTGTACAAGAAAGGTACACTGCATAAGCACTACTGGTATAAAGACAATTTTCCTTGTACTCAGGTTTCTTGGACAAACAATCCTTTCCTCTACATGCACATCTTCCCACATGTGTATGCCTCATGGAAGACTTTAATGCAAAGATGATAACCACAAATTTCCTCATTTATTGAGGAGAAAGAATGGAAAGGGATAAAATGTTCTAGAAGGATTAATGGACAACATTAAAATACTGTGTATTAATAGAATGGAAATAGAATAGAATAGAATAGAATAGAATAGAATAGAATAGAATAGAATAGAATAGAATAGAATAGAATAGAATATTTCAGCTGGAAGTGATCTACAATGATCATATAGTCCAACTGCCTGAACACTGCTGACCAAAAGTTAAAGCATTTTATTAAGGGCATTGTCTAAAAGCCTCTTATACACTGAGAGGTCTGGGGCATTGACTGCCTCTCTAGGAAGCCTGTTCCAGGGTTTGACCACCCTCTTGGTAAAGAAATGTTTCTTAATGTCCAGTCGGAACCTCCCCTGGTGCAGCTTTGAACCATTCCCACAAATCCTGTCACTGGATACCAGGGAGAAGAGATCAGTGCCTCCTTCTCCACTTCTCCTCCTCAGGAAGCTGTAAAGAGTGATGAGGTCATTCCTCAGTCTCCTTTTCACCAAATTAGACAAGGCCAAAGTCCTTAGCTGCTCCTCGTAGGACTCAGGCTCACACCAACACTCAAACAGTACTACACACTCATTACGACTTTTTAGTAAAACACACCTTCAGATTTTTTGTCCCTTCCTGTCTAGACAGCCTAATTAAAGTAAACATGTAAGTCTTTTGTGGCAAAGTTCACTGGTTTAGGATTTTTTTTCTCCCCCAATTTACAATTTCCAGTCCACAACAGAGTACAATTTCCCTTTGCACAAATGTTTTTTTATCATACTATGGCAACATAAAGAGTTCCCTGGGGTATAAGAGAGATGGCTTTAAGTGGCTTATATTGTAACATGTCAAGATGGACCATGTAGGGAGGAAAAGAGAAAGGAAAGTGTCAAAGTGTGTTTGCACAGGTCCTGGGATCAGAACCTGGATTCCCTGAATGCCTTATCTGTGTTTCCTCTTAAATCTAGATAATCCTTTTCAGAGACAGGAATTAATAGAGTTTTGCCTGTGGAAAACCCATCCTAAGCCACCCCGGAGAACACTGGGAAGACACATTACTGGTCTATTTTTGAGACTATTAGAAATCTTAATGAAATGTTAATGCTTAAATGGACCTCGATTTTGCAATTATTACTTGCAAATGCAAAGCCTCCACACCAGTGAATGCAAGTAAAGAAACGTATCTATCTAGGCACCAGCAAAACCAACACATTTTTTCACTTACTTTGCTGGTTTTGCCTGGGATAGAGTTAATTTTCTTCATAGTAGCTACTATGAGGCTACATTTTGGTTTTGTGCTGAAAACAGTGTTGATAATACAGGGATGTTTTCCTTATTGCTCAGCAGGGCTTACACAGAATCAAGGCCTTTTCTGCATCTCAGACTACCCTGCCAGCAAGTGGGCTGGGGGTGCACAAAAAGCTGGGAGGGGACACAGCTGGGACAACAGACCCCAACTGACCAAAAGGGTATTCCATACCATATGACATCATGTTCAGCATATAAAACTGGGGGAAGAAGAATGGGGGAACATTCAGAGTGATGGCATTTGTCTTCCCAAGTAACGGTTACGCATGATGGAGCCCTGCTTTCCTGGAGATGGCTGAGCACCCGCCTGCCCATGGGAAGCAGAGAATGAATTCCTTGTTTTGCTTTGCTTGTGTGCACAGCTTTTGCTTTACCCATTAAACTGTCTTCATCTCAACCCACGAATTTTCTCACTTTTACTCTTCTAATTCTCTCCCCCATCCCATCGGAGTGGGGAGTGAGTGAGTGGCTGTGTGGGGCCTAGTTGCTGTCTGGGCCTAAAATTCAACACTTACCAATCCACCTGTAGGTAAGAAGACTAGATTGCTCAGTGGTGGGTTTTTGGTTTCTTTCTTCTATAAACCTATTCCTATTAAACTTTGAAATTGTCCTGTTAACAGAAAAAACAAAATAATATATATTTTTTTTAATTACTCTTTATTCTAAAATATACCAATTGTCCTTTCAGCTGCAAGGTTTGTTTGCTTTTGGTGATGGCTTGATGAGTCAGAAATTCATTTTTGTCCCCCTGTAGAGAAGATCTGGTCAACTCAGAGTTGAGGATATTTGCCATAGCAGTCAAAGGAAAAGGTACATTTAAGTTATTTGTACCACTGAATATCAGTTTCCAGCATCTGGTGAACATAACCTTTCCAAGGAAAGACAAGCACAAACTCAGAACCCCAAATGTTGGTATAATTTGGATGGTGCATGACATTTGTGCAAAACTAGCTGGCCTCTGGAAACATCTGAAATGTAGAAAATAGATTTGCAGTTGTAGTTTCCTTATTTGCAGTATCAAGTATGCAACAATATTAAAAAAAAAAAGCTCATTGAGATAAACTGAGAAAAGAAAGGGCAAAAGAACGTAGAAAGCTGACTGGAAATACAAGCACAATTGATGCACAAGCAATGCATCAAAATAATGTTCTAAAATACTGTTTACTAGTACTGTATGAGTTCATGTATATGTACGTAGGTACGCTTTTCTCACCAGAGGGTAGGACGTTTCTTTTTACAGCTATTTTTCTTGTCCTGTGTGTGACACAAACATGGTTAAGGGAGTAAAAACCTGGTACAGGATCTCAGTACTCCAAGACAGCTTGCATAAAATTTCTTAAACAGAGATATAGTAGCACAGGAGTAACTACATAGTATGTTTTATTCATACACAGCAAATCTGATTAAAACAAAATAAATTTCACTGATTGCATATTAAGTTTTAGACTCTGCAAGAATTTTGTCTAATTAACACTGCTCATGGGCTTAGACTTAGAAGAGGGGAAAAAAACTGAGTGCAAAAAACAAATCTCATAGCATTAGAACAGAAAATATAGTGAACTTGTCATCATGAACTTTTGGTAAATGTAAAAATCAGTTTTAAAGCTTTTCTACCAAACACTCCAGACAATCTTAAAAACCTTTTGAATTCCTAGCAATATTCCCTAGAATTCATTTGGTTTGGATTACTATTGAAATCTTTCTATGCAGATGAAATTATTTTGCAATACTTCGAGGCTGGGGGATTTTGAGTTTTGGTTTGGTTTGGTTTGGTTTTGTGTTCTTGAAGTATTTTTAAGGTAATGTAACGGGTAATAATATAATATTTCTGAAGTATATCTGAAGGTAATATGATGGTTGTAGAGTTTTCAGTGTAACACTAGAAAATATCAAAACATGCTGAAGAATTCCCTGAGGATAATTTTGAAATGATATTTAACTAACAAAAAAAGATTTTTTCATTACAGAAATACAAAGTTCAGCTATTGAATTAAGCAGAACCAGCTACAATGACATTTTAAATAGCTAAATTCCCCATATCTGGCATAAAAAATTGATGTCTGTACTATGCAGGAGATACTTGAAGATAAACAATTTGCTCCCAGCTCTTTTTGATTTGAAGAATAGCTCCTATAGAGGAGCTTGATATGGATTGCCACTTGGGTTTCACCTGATACATTTCACCTGATACTAGGTACTTCACTGAGGAAGGCAAGACATAAAAGTAGTTTTGAAGTTCTTTCATGAAGAATACAGAGACAATATTATGAGTTAACAACAGGCATCTCCAGAAGTTAGCTGAGAAGGAGGGTGGCCCAAACTGCCATCTGGAAGTGTATCTTATTAAGATGGGTATCAACTCTTATGCAACACCCCTTCACTCCATGGCTATGTCACCTATACATATATAAAACCTGGCAGGTTTCTTTGCGAACATGGTCTTAACCACCTCGACTATGACTGATTCCTTGATTTATTTTTATTAACTTTCAAAATAATATATTTTCTGGAGTACTTGTGTGGTTTCCCAAATGTCTAAAAATATTTTAGCAATTTAGTTCCAGTTCACTTTGAATTGTTAGATGGTACTATTGTGTGTTTATGTAAGTGTATGTTTACATGCAAATACTGTTTGGTATATTTAATTGAATTGACACAGGAATTTCTTCAGACTATGACAGACAGTTGAAATTTCCAGTCCTAGAATTGTTGGAATTTCCATGGAAAATAAATTGCATTTTTAACAATACTTACTGTCTGATTGTTTTCTTGTATCTTTCACTTTTGTACTGTGTTCACAGAGTGAGAAGAAATTTGAATAGACTAGAAAGATATAAAAAAGAAATATACTAATGATACAAAGGTTGTGTTACTGACTCTTCTGCCCATGTTTTCATGGGGTAAAGTATCATGTCATCCTGTGCTTTGATTTCAATGGCACCTGCAGGTGTTTTCCTGAAAATAACTTCATTTTTTTCCTTAAAGTTTTTAGTTAGGGTGGAATGTTCATTTCTAGGAATCCAAGCTTTCACATTTGACTAGAAAACTGTGTCTTGTAAACATATACATACTCATTCTGTTATTTATAACAAACCTCCTCTTTTGCAATCGAAACAGCATGTGGAAAGTCAGCAAGCCCTGACAAACAAAACTCAGCTTAGCTGAAAACCAACATTGGGTAAATGGTTTCTTCCTTATGAAACAAGGAGCATGATAAAATATCAACAGAGAATTTTTGCCTATATTGTTTCATCCTTCATATGTTAGACAATAAATTGGGCTTCACAAAAATTGCATTTCTAATGATGAATTTTCAGCAAATAAGATTTCATAAGGCTTCTACCTATAAAACAGGATATTGAAGCTTTACTTGGAAAATTACTATTTCACAAGAAGTAACAGTATGACCTGCTACATAGAAAAACAGTGACTAACTCAGTATAGTGTGTAGCCAATAGCAGATCAGAATACTGGCCAGTAAAATAGGTGACAATTAGAAAATAGTTAGGTTTTAAAATAGCTGGCAAATAGAAAATAGTTAGGAATGAATTTTTTTTTTTTTAAATCTAGTGGTATCTCTCTCTCTCAGATGTTCAATGTGTAGAGATGTTGTTAAAATGTTATAAATATAGGCATTTCAATATTCCTCTGTAAAAATACCTATCCCAGGGTTAGCACAATGTCGTTCACTTAACCCTATAACAAAGATAAATGCAATATGATTAATTATAACCTGCCTGTATTTGGCCAGTTGGCCAGCTAGCCACTTCCCTCCTTTATCACCTATTTGTTTTTTCTACAGATTGCATAAAGAAAGGTGTGTGACCTGTGCTGAGAAAGTGACCTGATTTGACTTTTAGTGACTGCAGAAATAGAGCAGTTTCCAGTGTCATGATGACAAAAGAGAGACCATCTGATCAGCTACTTCTGTTTTATAATGTGCATGTTTGGACAAATACCACAAGCTAATAGTAGTGGTCTTACCATTTCTCTCTATCCCTGCATTTGAAGAATTGGGAAAATGAGCTCTCCAAAGTGGTAAAGGTCATGTACACTCCTGTCTTACAAATCAGTTGCAATAAAATTTCTCTGATGTAGCTTCTCTAACAAAGGCATAGCACATTGCATTTATATAAATAAATGCACATAATCACACATATTAAAAACACAAAACCAAACCCCTGAGAAAATTAAAAACCTCGTTCACATCACTGGAAGAGGAGAAGTGAACAAACATGAGTAAAGTTAATTATAATAGACAAAACCTTGAATATAATAGACAAAACTATATGACCATGTATTCTGGGTGGAATTGATGTATCTCCTTCTGAGAAACTGCAGTTATGCATGCATGCACTGCAGGGATGAAGCCCAGGATGAGTTACTGCCAAGACTCCTGTTGACTTCAGAAGATTTTGAGCAAGCTACTGTGTGAAAGAGCCATTACAGGGGCTTGCAGGAGAAAGACCAACCTTCACTTCCCTTCAAGGGTTCTTAGCATTTTTTCACAGTCATTGCAGCTGAAGAAAAATTAAAAATATTTAGGAAGCCGCAACAGGTGTAGCTGATAGAGTTACTGTATTAAATAAAACTCTCCACAGGCAGATCCTTTATAAAAATTTTTTCTATAAAAGGAGAAATGTTGGTGTTAGAAAATGCTAGAAGTTGGTACTGTTTGTCCATTCTGCATTGTTTTTTTTTCAAAGCCTATGGTTTATATCTTTCACATTCAATAATATCTTTTTCAGTTGAAGAGCTTGTGGGAAATAAACACCATATTAGACACAAGTTATAATGAAGTGAGATTCTGGAGTTCAAACTGAAATATTACTCAAAATTTTATTATGAGGCTGCTGGAATTAATACACTTATATATTTACCTTTTTTTACGCTGAATTCTCATGCTGAGACCTTAACTAACCAGCAAACCTCAACTCTTTTAAGAAGAAAGGAAATACAGGTTTATTAATGGGCGGAGTTCTGTTATAATTTTATTTGTGTCAACTTTCCTAGAAGTATTATAGTGATGGAATTTAGCCAGAGTCCAGTGTCTTTGGAGTCCAGTACCTTTGGAGCCAAAGAGCACTCTAGGACCATTTTTAATCATAATACTTATTTCTGCCAGTGCCCTACATCAACGGATAACGCATATGACTTTGAATGCTTACTAAGATGACTGATTTTGTTTTGCATAGAGGAATTTAAGTATTAAATTCTCTTTAAAGGGAACAAATATTTTAAAAAAAAAAAAGATAAAAGGGGAGTAGAGGACAGACATGCCTGTAGTTTATAGTCCTTTATACCTTCATTTTACACTGCTGTATAAAAATATGACGCAAATCCCTTCTGTCCTACAACAACATACTAGCATTTTCTATGAATATAGTGAAGTATCACTTGTCAGAATGCCTTCAGTAATTTACCTTGGCAAAGCTGGGCTTCTAGGAAGATGAAAGATTTTCAGTGGGCCAGCTGTTAACTCTTAACAGGCTGTTTCAGTGGTAAATGTTATAGTAAACTTTTGGGCACTCAGGTGGACACTTCCTCCCCAAAATGTGTGTGCTGGAGGTATATGCCCATTTTTTTCCCCCAAACATTGGCATTTTTTTCACAAAAAACATTCTCTCAGAAATTATGTCTTGTGCATACCGGTAGGCCAAGTATAGCTATTGCATTTCTAGCCTATCTTTACACTTTGCTTAACCTCTCAGACTTAATTTTTTTCTAAATGTTTTCCTTGATTGTTGTTATTTGCCCAATTCATTATGTTATTCTGATCACACAGTAAATCCCCTAACTTTTTTTTTTTCCTTTTGGCAATTTTAGCAATGTCCATGGCTATGGTCTGTTCTCAAATTAACAGCTGCATTGTCTTCGGACAGGCCCTATTCACATGTAAATTGTAAACTGCATGCATTACATTTTCTGGCTCCTAACCAGACTGCAATAAGAATGCTGGAATATAGGTGGGCAAATGTAGTTTTGGAGAGGACCTGTACAGCACTGACGTTTCTTATTTAAGATGTAAATTATCAGTTATGCTTCTGGGAAGTAAATCAAACTGTATTATGTTACTTGTTTTTTGACAGTCTAAACTTTTTAGACATCATACTACTGTTGTATTCTAATCAGTAATTCTCTGACCACAGTCAGTATCTAAAATCCCCTAACATTCTGAAACAGTATGTCTACAATGAAAGTAGTGTGGTCTTTTTCCAGTGTAGGTGTTGTTTTGTAAGCCGTTGCTGTCTCTTGGTTTTGCTGTTTCCCTCATCATGCAACATATAGCTGATTCTATCAGGTGCTCTCTTTTGAATATGATAAAATCCCCAAGTATGGAGAAACAAAACTGGATATTTCATGGCTTGGACAAGTGCACTCTGCACTGGGTTAAAAACCAGCTGCATGGCTGAGCCCAAAGAGTGATGGTGAATGGAGTCAAATCCGTTTGGTGGCTGGTCATGAGTGGTGTTCCCCAGGGCTCAGTGTTGGGGCCAGTTCTGTTCAATATCTTCACTGATGATCTGGATGAGGGGATCGAGTGCACCCTCAGCATGTTTGCAGATGACACCAAGCTGGGTGGAAGTGTCAATCTGCTGGAGGGCAGGAAGGCCCTACAGAGGGAACTGGACAGGCTGGATCATTGGGCCAGAGCCAACAGTACGAGATTCAACCAAGGCAAAGTGCCTGGTCCTGCACTTGGGTCACAACAACCCCATGCAGCGCTGCAGGCCTGGGGAGGAGTGGCTGGAGAGCTGCCTGGAAGAAAAGGACCTGGGGGTGTTGGTTGACAGCCGGCTGAACATGAGCTGGCAGAGTGCTCAGGTGGCCAAGAAGGCCAATGGCATCCTGGCTTGTACCAGGAATAGTGTGGCCAGCAGGAGCAGGGAGGTGATCGTGCCCCTGTACTTGGCACTGGTGAGGCTGCACCTTGAATACTGTGTTCAGCTGTGGGCCCCTCACTACAAGAAGGACATCGAGTTGCTGGAGTGTATCCAAAGCAGGGCAACGGGTCTAGAGAACAAGTCTTATGAGGAGCGGCTAAGGGAGCTGGGGTTGTTTAGTCTGGAGGAGGCTGAGGGGAGACCTTATCGCTCTCTACAACTACCTGCAAGGAGGTTGTAGCAAGGTGGGTGTTGGTCTCTTCTCCCTAGTAACAAGTGATAGGATGAGAGGAAATGGCATCAAGTTGCACCAGGGGAAGTTTGGGTTGGATATTAGGTAAAACTTCTTCACTGAAAGCATTGTCAAACATTGGAACAGGCTGCCCAGGGAGGTGCTTGAGTCTCCATCCCTGAAGGTATTTAAAAGAAGGGTAGATGTGGTGCTTGAGGATATGGTTTAGTGGTGGACTTGGCAGTGATAGGTTAGTGGTTGGACTTGATGATCTTAAGGGTCTTTTCCAACCTTAATGATTCTATGATTCTAAGTGTAGCTGATGGGAATTATCATCACCTCTGCATTTTCAGGTGCACCATTATATATCACATGTTCAGAGTTCAGCCCCAACATGTTAGTAGAAGGCTGGCGTTTCAGCACTACTTACAAAGATGATGTAGCTCTATCCAAAGTGATACAGCATCAGAAATGCATCAATACGAAGGAAAAGAAAAGAAGCACACGCTCATTTAGCCTGCTTTCCTATACCTAAGTGGGTTGAAGATTTTAAAAGAACACTTAAGAGTATTCTGGTGTTATTTGACAGCATATTGGTCTACACTGCAGACTGCAGCACGGAACTTAGGGAGAGATGTCATAGGCAGCTTCAAACATGCTACCTCAGGTACCAGGAACAACCTTGCCATGACAGTGGAAGTTAAATGTAGGCCAGAGAACCATTTCAGGTGACAGAGTGCCACACTAAATTATGAGAGATAATATAGCTAAATGCAGTGTAACTCATGTGGGTGGTGGAAGCACAGTCAGAACAGAACATTGTACAGCCCTCATAGCATGCCCAAACAACAATGTGAAGAGGTGGCTCACCAGAACTAAACTGGGTGACGCTATCCATACTGTTGGCAGAAATTAAACTTGTTCATGCTTGAAACTAGGGCAGGACAGCAAAAGCATAAAGATGGAAATCAATGACCCTAGTATTTGTATATCTTTAGCTTTCACTGTACACAAATAGGTTTTGAAAATTATATTATGCTTTAGGTTCATTCAGAATGAATGTTGGGTTCATTCAAAAACTCTAATGAACAACATCAGCTTAGATACTGTCAATACAGGTGGTTCTTGAAATGGAAGAAAAGGTCTTTATGAGAAGAATTACATTAAATATGTACTCAAATCAAGCAAAAGACTTAGTCTTGATATTATAGTCATGTTTTCTTTGCTTGATCTTATTAACTAGAGATAGTGAACTCCCTTAAACCAAGACAGTTCTCTCCAGTAAAAGCTGATAGTTGAAAATTTAATTCAGGAAAGTTCCTGATTACACACTTAGGTTAATTTTTGTTCATGACTACATGTAAAGCTGCAAAACCAAGCTGATTTCTTGATGTACTGAATTTCTAAAACAGTATCCAAAATTGTTTAGGTATGTAACAGTATTTTTAAGGGTATGTTCAGTTGAAAAATATTTTTAAAATTGTTAAGATACACTACATTTAGCCTAGCACAGAATTAAACTTATCTTTCTTAGAAGTTGAAAGAAATTCTGTGTTAAAACTTACTGCAAAAGAAAACCAAAGTGAAGCACCATGATTCCACAATTTTGCCAACTCCCTACAACTAATAAACCACCATAAACTTCATTAACATTTATTAGCAACTAATATTTTATTCACTGCATTCATATTCCCTGATTAAAAAGTAAAAATCTACAGATTATGCCTAAATCACCTTGGAAATTGTTACATAATTTCACTTAAAGCAAAGCCAGTGTAAGAAGTTTGTACTACCTATCCTTCTGCTGGATGTTATTGTCTCTTCTTCATTACATCAGGAGGTTACATACCTGTGCTGTAAAACACACTGGATCTCCTCCTACCACTCAGTTTTACTTTTATTTATTTATATGCTTGTTTGTTTATTTATTTATTTATTAAATAGTAATAGTTTCAGTGGCACAGAGAGGGATCACTCAAACACCTAACCTGTCAATTCAAGTTTGGCTTTAACCAACAGTGTAGTGAGGAATGCTTTAGACCATATAAATGATTTACAAGATCCTTGAGGTGATCTCATGTGGTGTGCCTGTACAACAGGGTATTTTAACTGTATTATAACTGTATTTTAATGATTTTTTTTTTTATGGTAACAAAGTTGGAACTGCCTCTCCAGGCTTATGTCTGTGAAATAATAAGAAAAAAAATCTAGTAGATGGATTTATTTGTAATATTTAAGTATTTATTAATACATAATATTAAACCAAGTGCATAATTTTTAACAGGAATCTCACTTCTACTATATACAGTATGAGTATGTATTAGTATGCTAATAAGATGAAACAATTTTGGGATATATTTTCAATGCTATTTTTTTGCTGTTCCTATTTCTAATCTTATTCTGACTGTAAGAACTTATTTGTAGGAATCTCTGATTACAAGTAAAATACTGTCTTTGTAATAAATCAAAAAAAGTAAAATAAGAGAAGGAAACCTATGACATTACAATCTCTGTTTAGTTCCATGCAACACATTAAGAGCAACACTACCAAAGGTATCTGGTGAACTGGTACTTAGGCTTTCATTCTTCTCAACAATCAGCAAATTTTAACCGGACCATTTCTTTTTATAGGTTTGGGGTTTAAGAAGCATGTTTTCATGTCAATGAATATAGACTCATACACAGTGTGTACATGTCAAAACAATTCTGCAGAAACATAGAAATGGGAGGTTTGCTCAGAGGAGCACTTTACTTTGGATTCTTGATAGAATTTGCTTCTGGGACTCATATATTTTGCATATCTAGGTAGTTTCAGGAATGATAAATTAAATAAAGTCTGTTCATTTTTTAGTGTGTATTCCTTTTCTCTTTTGGTTTTACCAAGAAAGTAATTTGATGGTTTCATATTTTAAACATTATTTCCTCAGGAATATTTTTCTTGGGCCTTCAGAGCCCAAGAAGAAACTGAAAATGGTGGGATTCTCAAGAGAACAAATTTTGTGACCTAGTTCAACCTTTGTTTCTATGCAATGACACATTTCTGTGGAAGCATCCATGGACACAAGATATGCAGAATTGCCAGTAGCAACACTTTTTTTTAATTCAAAGATATTTGAAATGTCCTTATAAAGCACCTCAGAACAAAAGGGCAATTAAATGGTAATGGTAGAATACCATGACAATAAAGGAGAAGAATATTTAGGTTACCAATATGTCAGAGTAAATTTGGCAGGGATACTGGGAGAACATAGGAGGCATCAAAAATAGTATTAAAATACACATATTTCTACCTCCATGAAGTCCTGAAACATTGTCTCATAGAACCAACACATTTTTACACTATGAAAGATGTCTGACTTTTAGTCCATACTTTTAAACATTATGTACTGTATGCCTCTATATTATCATATGGTCTACACAAAGAGAGATGTTATTGAAGTTATTTAAGCATATTCTGATATGACTACTGACATAATTAAACAAACAAAAGAGCTTTGGTCGATGAGATTTCAGTGTCTTTCATAGTTGCTAAAACTGTAGTTATAAAACCTGACAATTACTTGTATTTTCCAAAGTTTTAAATCAAAAAGTGAAATGGATCTATGATGTATCTCTCTACTTCCACTGCCAGTACACCTTTTGTCCTTTCCCTGTCGGGTGTTTCAGGGCCTATCCACTTCAAGCAGTACGTTCAGAACCCTTGCAGGGGTATCTAGTGACACTGTTGCTGTGCCTAAGTGTTATTAATATAAACTCCGTGTGTCACTAAATCTACAGACCATGAAACTTAACTGTGCTGTGTATTAGCTAGTGGAAATGTCACCTCACTTTTGAAGAATAATTGTGTCAAATTAGCAACCTAAAAGTAGAAGTCTTCTTTTCAGTTTTGCTGGAGTAGATAAACTTTTTTTTTCATTATGCAGTCTATAATCTATTGGCATTTACAGTTTTAGAGGATTAGCTAGCATTAAGAAACCTATTTTAAATTGTAGGGAGGAAAAGACATAGCCATGGAAGTTAGCAGCTGGCTGTAATTATATTAGTTCACATTAGTACAGCATCAGGCACCTTGAATTATTTTTGCAGCCCACTTTTTGCTGCTCACTTTTGTGATGGTTCCACAGGCCTTCTTTCAAACGTGGTCACCCCTGCACAGTAACATGGCAAGTGTATGCCTGGGCAAGTTACGTATAAATGCATATGTGGTGGATGCTTCCACAATGTGCTGATGAGCCAGGGACAAATTTGTGGTATGTGACCAAAGCACTCCTGGTGGCAGCACATTTTGCTGCTAATGCTGCCACATGACAGAGACCATAACATCTCTTGTCCTGAGATGGGCATGTGACTGAGAAGAGTAGCAGTACATGACCTTCAAAACCCTTCATGAGAGGCTGTGTAGCACTCCTCTCAAGAAAGTGTAGTGCCACAGGGCATTAAAGGATTCTTCACCTGTCATCCTGGGTGATTTGCAGCTTGCAGATGCAATTTATCCACCTGGCTATGCCTGCCTGAAGATTCTTTTCCCCTGAAGATCCTAAAGGGGTTAAGGACTAATGAGAAGTAGGTGAATTGCTTCTGGTCACTGCTTACTCCAGGGTCATTTCAGCTCATCTCTTGCCATACTGGGCTTACTGATCATGCATTATACAGCAGAGGTGCACAGCTAAATCCTTTTCTACTCCCCAGGAAATTTGTATTTGTCTGTCAGATGCCACCACCACAGCAATTCATCTATTCCCTTGCTTCTCTTGTGCGTGTCTGAAAAAACAGGCAGGTAAGAACAGGTTTCATGATTTTTTTTCTCACTGTGCAAGCTAGCTGCCAAACTGCACTCTTTTGTTATGAGGAGCAGATCAGGAGCCATCTGTGTACATGCACAGTAAACCCCGTGCTTTAGGGAGCTTTCAGCACACATGCAGAACAACCTTGCTGTTTGAGCACAATAGGTATATTGATGAGGAAGAGGAAGGCTGGAGCATATGTCCTTCCCTGCTAATAGAAAGAACTATGTAGAGTGCCTAACAAGAAGGGCTGGGCAATGCTGATATGCTGCATCACAGCTTCAGGGAGTTAAAAAAGAAGAGGCAAACAGTAATTAGTTAAAACAAATACCAGATGACAAATATAAGATCACAATGATAACCACAGATTATAAACTAAAATCACAATGATCTTGTAGATAAGGACAGGATTCAAGCATATTCTTTTGGTAGTGCATGACCAAAACATTCTAGAGTTTCCCAGCTTTAAAAGTTCACTATATCATAAAACATTAATGATACAGATAGAAGAAAAATTGTTAACAATTCTTCCATTCCTTTTAATAACATAAATAATCAACAGAAAGGATCGTTTGTTACAGCACATTGAAAATGGGCAAAATCACAGCTGTTATGTGTCAGATGAAGGGGGAAATATTCTGTTCTTTCCCCCATTTTTGTTATGTCCTCATTTTTCTTCATCATCTTTTAAAAAAGATAACACAATACATTTCCACTAAAAAAAGGAAACAACGAAAAAAACCTTTATCTATGTTATCTATTTTAACATAAGAATTCTATTTTAATATCTATGTTAACATAAGAATGGCTTGCATTTGCTTAAACCCAAAGCTTGCAAACATTTACTTGCGTTTTTAACTCTACTGCTGTTAAAACAGAACTACACTTACTCGTTACAGCCATGAATCACTGCAACATCATGCTTTTACCTAGCAAATGGTGCAAGAAAATTGAGAATTAAGTACATTGTGTCCCATGTAGTTATGTATCTACCTCCACAGACTTACTTTAAAATATTTATACTGTAGACTAATGAAAACAAGATTATATGCAGCCCACACATAAAGAGCAGAAAAGTACTTCAGTATTTTTTATATTTAAGATTTCTCTAGTTGGTCAATTTGCTGTAGCAGTGATCCTGGACAGCATAGAAATACAGCTCTGCAGGGAAAGAAAGAAGCCAGATGAGGTCAGAAAAGCTATTTTCTGGTGAATCTCATCTTTATTTCATCTCTTATGCATCCCCCTTTGTAAAGGTGATGCATCATGTTCCAGTCCTTTTCTAAAATGTCATTCAGAAACTTTTATACAAGGTTTGACACTGTAAACATTTGTTTTTACATAACTAATTTGTTATTGTACAAAAAATGATCTGATCAGTTTTCCTCGTGACTCTTATTATGTCATGGCAACAACACAAATAAATGCATATGAATTTCATACTAGAGTAATCGTGCTCAGTACATGTGCAGTATAAAATCTGTGATTTTCAGTTGAACTTTTGTACTCTGTCTTGCTGATGAAATGTGACTCCATTTGCAGCGATAGCCATATCACAGTATCTAAATCATTAGTTCTAATTGTGTAATTAATTGTAATAGATTTTTCTTTAGCCATAGTTTAAAAACTGTGTCAGGAATTATAAGTTTATCAACCACCCCCAGGAAGAGGTAGACAAAAGTAAAAAAACTCATCAAGTTAAATGAGCTTGTAAAATACAAGCTAGTGAAATCCTGACATGGCTCTGAAGATTTCTGTTAACTTTCTGTAACGTCTTCCTGAGCATGATGAAGCAGTATGCTCAAAGCTGGCTGAAATTGGTGAAGGATGGTAACTTTTCAAGAGAAAAAGGACCTTATCTCATGTTCTTACATTTTCAGAATGTCAGATTGATCAAGACAGAGTGTTCCATGTTAGACTATATTCATGCATACACTTTTATGGTAACAGAAGTTAATGTCCTGAAGAAAAGAAGTTCCAGTGTAACTTTTTCTGATCCCTATCCTGAAAAAACATAGTCTTTTCAGCTTTCAAGAAGCTACTTGTAGTGGGAGTTCTCACTTTGTTTTGTCCCCTTCCTTATCACAGTGATGGATCTGTCTGCAAAAGATGGAAATGTTGTAGGTATCTTCTTTCATCTTTATACACTGTGCTACGTTAAGAAGCAGTCTGAATCTTAACAGGTTTAGCATACAGCTATGTAAGTGTAAGATATCCCTTTACTGGATTATTCTACCAGATTTTTAATAAACTTAGGCAATCTTTTAATTATTTGGTGCTGAGAATTCCGTCTTCGATGGAAAAGCACATTGTAAGATAAACATGCTTTCTACTTTGTTCTAAAGAAAAAGAAAAAAAAACCTGTGCAGGACTTACACGGACAGCCATAATAGGTGCTGTCCAGTAGGAAATGAACGGATGTCATCAATATTGCACTATCATCAGCTTCTCAGCTGTAACCATCAGCTGGGAAGGAGCTGTGATGAAGATCTTCAAAATTCCAGTCTTGCCAATATGATCCTACTTAGCAAGGTGTTTTAAAATTTTTTTTAAAAATAATAATACCACCTTGCCCCCCATGCTACCTTTACCTTAAAGGGACATTACAAAAAGTAGCAAAGTTGCTAGAATTCTCCTCTTTACATTTTGTAGAATGGTGGTCTTTAATAACAGTAAGAGTAATAACTTTCCTCATTCCTTCTTGCCTGGCTGTTTGGAATAGATTACAAGAGAGAGTCCATAGATGTTCAGAGAGGACAGTAACAGAAAACACATAAAGAAAGAAGAACAGGTAAGAGGTAGCCAAAAAACCAGAAACAAGATTTCACATTAAAATATACATGAAAGCAGTTAAATATCAAGCTCTGCGATTCCTGGAGTTAATTCTCACTGAAGATACTGACTCTAGAAAAAAATTGTGTCACTGTGTAATCAGAAATGAGCTCTCAGTCCAACAGGAAAATACCAAACTTAATTAGAATATTTTCAAGACTGTCTGACAAACAAATGCTTTATATGTTTGCATTTTTTCCTAAAGTGTTAATCATTTTTATTTGACACTATCTCCTCAGACTGCTGAAATGTGAAGTTCATTTTCCCGTGGGAAGTTATACTTTTAATGTCAAATGTAATTATGTATAAAGAAAAGAAGAAAGTGTCTATTCAGAGAACTAGGGCAGGCAGACTTCTACTCCTCTAACAGAAGAAAAAGTCCAATAAATGGATACTTTGCCCAGAAGTGGAATACTGTCTGTATATGTGTGTTCAAAGACATGTTTACTATGTCTTTAGTTAGTGGGGTTTTTTGGTTATCAGAAAACAGGCAGCACTTTTGTATAAAAATTACAATTCAGTTTCATAAATGTTATCTACCCAAGTAATCTATGCCATAGTAAGATCTGATTCTAATGTTATTTTGGGAAAATAATCTTGACATAGTTAAAACTAATAGATTTAAAATACATGCTCTGAATAAACAATTATTAATTAGAATCTAAGCCATTATAGTCTTTAAGGCTAAAATCTGGTCTTTTTCTTCAAATGTCTAATTATGTATTTCATGAAAGTACCAGATACATGCCTTTTTATCAATAATACAGATCTTGTTTTTTTTTTAATATACATGTTGATTTGCTTAAGAAGTGAGCAAAGGAGAATTCAGATAAATTATGATTTAATAAATGTCAGGTTTAAAAAGTATGCCTGGTTGCATATGCATCCAAAAGACCAGTTTGGGAGACTAGCTTCAGATAAATAATACAATACTTGTAGAGTCTTGCATGAAAGATTTACTTTAAGGAAACCACCAAGGAAATTAAATACTTTAAACTATGTTTAAGTACCATGAAGGATATGACAGACTGAAAAAAACCCCAACCTCAAACCCTTGAAAATACATAGTTAAGATTGTCCTTAACTAACCCTCCTGTTCACAGCAATGTGAGCTGGGGCGTGTCTTCCTTAACATGGAACTCCTTGATATTTTTAATTTAAGTGACATTCTTTCTGATGTTTACACAGAGTTTTGGGGTATGTCATGTTTATATATGGACTCAATTCCCACATGCTCAGGAGTTTTCTGTAACAGCTGAAGCATTGTCAAGGTTTTACCTCTGAAAATGTTGGCTTTACTGTGCTTTGAGGGCATGGTACTGTGAAATCTAAGTTTTCTGGGGCATTAAATTGATGTGCTATTTCATAATGCACATCCATCTAATACATAATTTTGTTGTCTGAATCAAATGGTGTAAATGGTTATGCTAATATAAGGTAGTAAGTTGGAACTATGCTGGAGGGTGATACATATGACAGGCTCCATTGCTAGGGTAAGAAAGAATATTTTCAAAGGTCTGACTGAAGAGACAAAAGATTACCAGGACCATATTTAACAATTCCTGAAAATGCCAATTAAGAGCACAGAGAAAGTTCAAGCTTTTTAAGATAGGTGGTTTGCCTTTAGGACAGGGAAGAAAGAAGTGAAGAAAATGTTCAACTGAAACATAGTAGTTAATTCTTCAGAGACCTGAATATGTTCCACTGTAGATTTCTGTTTAGATCTCTTGCCTTAATTGAGACAGAAAAAGAACCACAAAAAATGGCTTGAAAACCAAAGACTTCAGCACACTCTCTGTTCAATAATACTTGAAAGACAGACCCATTAATTCAAACCAGAAACTTAATTCACTACACCAACAGAGAATGAAGTGCCATTTAGGAAGAGGGGGAATGGTTTAACCTAACCATACATTCAAAATTATTGTTTGTCCATGGCACTAAGTTGTTGCTGAAAGCAAAACACAAAATCTTAGAGGTAGAAATTCTTGCACCACAGGTCTGTGTTTTCTTGAGTATCGCTATAGCCACAGTTCCATAGAGTCAATTTGTCTCAGCCTCCTCCTTTTTAAAATTGTATTTCTGTTCTGTATATTTCAGTTCCATTCATAAGTATGGTAATAAGTGATTCCTGGATAATGTAAGAATCAGCCAAATAACTCTTACAGAGAAAAGAGATAGTTTGTAATACTTCATTTTCTTGACTGGCCTCTATTATTACAGAGCCTGAGAGTCTTTGCTTTTAGTATTTATCCTACCTATTTCAAATTGTGGAATGTTTGCTATTATTCAATCTTTTCCTGTAGAAAGCCAACACACAGATGAGTATATTCACAGTCCTACTGCTTAGCAGAATCGTAGCTGTAGCTGTTGAACCACTGGCTCCCATTCAGTATTAGATATGAACATGGGTTCATGAACTTACCCACGTTTCTGATTAGCCAGACAACTGGTATTAGTCTACTGAGTAGGGAGGATACGGTGGCAGTAAAAATACAGAAGTCAGCAACCTTCAAATGCCCATTACCTCACCCCTCAGTTCAGTAAAGCCAATTGACAGCAGATATCACAATCTGGGAGGGATGCCCAGCCTGAGTTATTTTGTGTGGTCTATGCCATCTGTAGGTCACAGCTACAGATGCTTAACTCTCAGGAGGTTGGCCCATGCAACAGGGTTTCTCATAGGACATATATGCTTATTTGTTGCACATCCTCCAGCTTGTCAACATATCTGGGTTCTGCAGCAAGGGGAAGGAGCTTCTCTCTCATGTCCTGTAAGTACCACAGAACCACTGTGGGGTACCACTGGAATTTTATCACTGTTGTTGTCTGGTCCAAGTGGTCTGCCAGAGAGCATGATCCTAGCACATTTCATGTCTCATTGCAGTGTAAAGCCAGTAGCACAACCATGTTGCTGGGAATGGCTGGCAATCTATCCTACCTCTTGATAGCCTGGCTGATGAATCTGAGCAGAGAGCATGATGCTCTGGCTCATGAAGCCTTGACTAGTGCCAGGCGTCCTTCAGCAGTTACCACAGCAGCTGCTGAGCAGGGGTTGACTGTGCTTCTGGTTGCTGACAGTTCTTGCCATAAGAACTGTATTTCCTGACAAGATTGCCATTTACCTATTGGATACTGCATATCATCCAAAAAATAGAAAACCTGACTCATCTGCATATTGGAAGGATCATCTCCATGACTCTGCATTTACATCTTCAAGGACAAAAGGTTTGTGTGGGAAGAAATATTAAACAGGTCCTGGTGAGGCAGTGGATATAAAGAAAAAGGCCGAGGGCAATCAAAATGGCAGTTATAGTGGGCTCTGTGCCACAATGCTCAGATACTATTTGCACTTGTGTCAGACTACACAGGTGAGTCCAAAGCAGCACTCCTTTCCATGCTGCCTGAGAAAGAGGACCTGGCACCTCACAAAATGCATTATTAACTTGCTCAATTTTGCCATATCTTTCTCCACCTTTCTTTCCTGTTCAAGACAGTCTGCATTTTGTCTGGGTACTCTTCCTTGATCCTGTCATCTGGGGTTTAGATCCAAGGGCAGATACATACAATTTTAAAATAAAACCTATTACTTTAACAATTTTATTATTTGTCTACCAGTAATGTCGTCATAAATTATTATTTACACTTGTTGCCTATTGTGTTTTATGGGGGCTGTAGTAAAAAAATAAGTTGGTTAATCTGGTTAATCTGTTCATAAGAATTCCCTACTTGATTATTGTTTCACTGTTCTTTTATAGAAGAACTACTGCATCTGTGTCTGTATATACTTTCTAAAGCTTGTTTCTATGTTGTCCAGAAAGAAAAATGGACTGCATTGCACTTTTCTGAATAGTGAGCAAGGATGTGATGAAGAAGAAAGAAATTGCTTCAGTAGGAGGAAAGCACTGGAAAGGGAGAAATGGTTTATTTTCAGACAGCTTTGCTGACAGGCAAAGAAAGAGGAAGAATTTTGCTGGTGTTAGAGGAGAAGGAAGCCACCATTGACATGGTGTCCGCTCTATGCCATTGTCTCCAGGGCTTTTGATTAAGAACCAAATGAAGAAAGAAAGAACCATGAAAACTCATCAACAATGTGAGTTTCTGCCAAATGTGTAGGCCAGGCATAACGGCTTCCCAGCTTCTTCCTTGAAGGTGGCAAAAAGTTTGTTCTGGGCAATTCCACAGGAATGTAAAGTCCAATACAGAAATGCAGGTGATAAAAAGCATTTCTGAAATCCTGTGAGTAATCCTGTGACCTGACTTCTCTATGTCTGCCTTGTCTAAGTCCTCCATTTCACTGCTGCTGTTGAACAAGAAGTGCTAATGACCTCAGATGAAAGGGGTGCCCAAGTTCTTCTTGAACAGGTCATGTGCCCCTGATGAGGTTGAGAATCTAATGCAACTCTTGAAGCGGGTTTGCCTTAGTTCTGGAACAATTTTGTTGTCCTTTAACCCTCTTTGAAATGACCTGAAGGGTTTCAAGACATTTCACAAGATCCCATGGATGCATCCTCTGGTGAAGGTGGGAATCCTAGGCTTAGAGACACATTTAGGAGAAAGTCAAGGGATGGGCCAGTCAAGTGAATGTGTGAATGATCAGGGGGCTGGAAGCAAAGCAGAGTCCTGGGCCAGGTTTAGACAACTCAGTGAAAGATACCCAGCCCTTGCCCTAATAAATTGGATTAGAACAAGACTCAAGCCTCAGGCTGTCAATAAACCATCTGGCAGTTAAACATGTGGGAAGCCCTGAGTTTGGAGTGATGGAGAGGGAAAGAATGAAGGAGAATCACAGCTTGTGAGATAGTGATCTTCTGTGGTGATGCCGTGGTGTTGCAGGGTGTCCTCAGAACGAATTACACAAGTCTCCAACAGCCACAATCTCCAACTCAGAATGTTGGCATGTTTGAACTGTGAAAGGTAATTTCTGTCTACTCTTTAGCATCTTTATGTGGACAGTATTCAGTCTGTTTATGTCACCGTACTTTTCCATGGATGTAGGGAGTTTAAGTAGAAGCAGGAAACAGAGATTTGCAGAATTAAATTGATACCTAAGTGAAAGACCACTGTCCCTTGAAGATTTGAGTTAAAGCACTGAGGTCTCTTATTTGGCAAATGCAAAACCATTGCTCAACTGACACTTAACCAGGTACATACCTAGTTTTTTCAGCTTTGCTCCTTCATTTTCAATATTTATTTTATAAACTGGTTCATTTAACTTAGAAGCATCATTTTATACTAAAAATAGAGAAATCTTCTAATTTTTAAAAATGTCATCCCTGGAGGTATGTACACACTAAAATATGCTTCTAAATAACAAGAAACATGAAAGAAAAATAATCTGTCTAATTTAACGGGAGATACCAGTAATAGACTGCTAAAAATTTCATGTAATTGTCATTAATAACTTAACCTTTCTGCTAGCTAAACATATACAGGATATGCAGTATTAAATGAACATTATTTATTTATTATGGCAGATTGGTTGACTTACTGAATTGTGCTTTAAAATAATGAACTTGGGGACTGGGGTCTAAAGCTGTGACAACAGTATACTCACAAGAAACAGGATGGATAAATATGCCTATTGGAGTAGTGAGGAATGCTCCCTGACCCCCACAAAAGGTTCTGCCGAAAAGGTTCTGCCAAAAAGGTGAGACAGTTGACATCACAACAGAAGCATTTGTATACCGATGCATGCAGCATGGGTAACAAACAGGAACAGCTGGAAGGCACCGTTGCGTCTGGAAAGCTATGATACAGTTGCCATCATGGAAACATGGTTGGATGAACCACATAACTGGAGTGCTGCAATCGATAACTATAAACTGTTCAGGAGGAACAGGTAGGGGGGTTGCCCTCTATGTTCAGGGGGGACAAGGAAAGAAAGGTGAGGATGTTGCCCTCCATGTAAAAAAAGGGTATTGAGTGCCCTCTATGGTAAAAAAAAGCTGTCATTGAAAACAGCGATGCACAGGTATAGAGTTTATGGGTGAAAATTAGAAGCCAAACCAACAAAGGAAGCCTTATGGTGGAAGTTTACTAAAGGCTACCTGATCAAGGACAGGATGTCAGTGAAGCATTCTTTTTTAGTTACATGAAGCATCCTGTTCACAGGCCTTTATTGTGACATCTGCTGGAGAAGAGACACAGTGTAGTCAAGACCCTAAAATTTAGGAAAGCGACATTTCAGTTATTTGAGGATCTAGTAGATGGGACTGCCTGGGAAAATGCCCTCAGGGATAAATGAGAACAGAGCTGGAAGCTCTTTAAGGACATTTTTCTTAGAGCACAAGATGTAAGAAGGAAATGCATAGGCAGTGGAAGCAGGTACATACATCCCGGGAAGAATCTAGGTATACTGCCTGGGAGTGTAGGGATAGGATCAGGAAAGCTAAGGCACAGCTGGAGCTAAATTTGGCAATGGGTGTGAATAATAATAATAAGGTCAGAAAAGGAAGACAAAAGAAATTATACCCCCAAAATAAATCAGACAGGGGATCTGGTGACAATTGTTGTGGACAAGGCTGAGGTACTCAACAACTCAAGAGAGGGACTGGAGGAGAGAAGTCCTACCTATAATAGGAGAAGATCGTGTTCGAGACCATCTGAGAAAAAGGAAAACACACCAATCCATGGGACCCAACAAGATGCATCCCAGGGTCCTGAGGGAACTGGCAGATGTAGTTATTAAGTGACACTTCATTATATTTGAAAAGTCATAAAATCATAGAATCATTAAGGTTGGAAAAGACCTCTAGGATCATCAAGTGCAACTGTCAACCCAACACTGCCATGTCTCCTTAACCATATCCTGAAATGCCACGTCTCCACGTTTTTCGAATACCTCCAGAGATGGTGACTCCACCACCTCTCTGGGCAGCCTGTTCCAGTGCCTGACCATTCTTTCAGTGAATAAATTTTTCCTAATACTCATTCTAAACCTCCGCTGACACAGCTTGAGGCCATGGCAATCAGGCAAAGTCCCCTGTGATTGGAGAAAAAGGAATATATTACCCATTTTTAAAAAGGCTAAAAAGGAGGACCCTGGACGCTACCAACCAGTCAGTCTTACTTCTGGGCCTGGTAGTGTCATGGACCAGATCCTCCTGGAATCTCTATCAAGGTGTATGGAAGATAGAAGATGATTAGAGACAGCCAATATAGGTTCACCAAGGGCAAATTGTGCCTGATTAATTTGGAGGCCTTCTACATGGAGTGACTGCACTAGATAAGGATGGTGGGTAAGGGAAAAGCAACTGATGTAATTTACTTTGACTTCCATGAGGTCTTTGATATGGTCCCCCGCAACATTCTTGCTAGTATGTTGGAGAGAGATGTCCCAGTGGAGATCAGTAAGAAGTTGTGTCTGTCAGGGGTCTGTACTGGTACCAGTACTACTCAATATCTTTATTAATGATATACACAGTGGGATTGAGTGCATCTTCAGCGAGTCTGCAGATGACACCAAACTGAACAGTGCATTTTATACACTAGAGGGAAGGGATGACACTCAGAGGGACCTTGACAGGCTTGATAAGCTGACCAATGTAAACTTCAGGAAGTTCAACAAGGCCAAGTTGTTGTGTTTTAGCCCCAGCTGGCAACTCAGCCCAACAGTCCCTCACCCACTCCCCCACCAGCAGGATGGGGAGAGAATCAGAAGGGTAAAAGTAAGAAAACTTATAGGTTGAGATAAGAACTGTTTAATAATTAAACCAAAACAATAACAACAACAACAACAACAACAATATAATGAAAAGGAAAATAACAAGAGAGAGGAAACCAAGGAGGGGTGGGGAGGAGGGGGCATAAACAACCAAAAAACAAATGCTGCAACCGCTCACCACCCACCGACTGATGCCACCAGTACCTGAGCAGTGATCACTCCACCCCCTGGCCAACGCCCCCAGTTAATATACTGGTCATGATATCATATGAGATGGAATATCCCATTCGCCAGTGTGGGTCATCTGACTTGGCTGTGGCCCCTCCCTTCCCAGCTTCTTGTGCATGTGGCAGAGCATGGGAAGTTGGAAAGGTCCCTGACTAGTATAGGCACTGCTTAGCAACACTTAGCCACTAGTTAACAACAACTAAAACATCAATATGCCATTAACACTATACCACCTGTAGTGAAGAAAATTAATTCTGTCCCAGCCAAAACCAGCACACAAGTACAAAGTCCTGCACCTGGGTCGAGGCAATAAATGGTATCATTACAGACTGGGTGATGAGCAGCCTTGCAGCAATGGACTTGGGGATATTGGTAGATGAAAATTAGATATGAACTGGATATGTACTTACAGCTCAGAAAGCCAGTTGTATCCTGGGCTGCATAAAAAAACCAACTTGACCAGCAGGTCAAGGGAGGTGGTTCTCCCCCTCTAATCCACTCTGGTGAGACTCCACTTAGAGTACTGCTTCTAGCTTGGTGTCCCCAGCACAAGAAAGACATGGACATGTCAGAGTGGGTCCAGAGGAGGGCCACAAAAAAGGTCAATGGGCTGGAACACCTCTCCTGTGAAGAAAAGCTGACAGAGCTGGGGGTATTCAGCCTGCAGAAGAGAAGGCTCTGGGAAGACCTTATTAAGGCCTTTCAATACTTAAAGGAACTGATAAGCATGATGGGGGAAAGCTTTTTACCAAGGCCTGTAGTGACAGGACAAGGGCCAATGGCTTTAAACTGAAAGAGGGTAGCTTTAGACTAGGTATAAGGAATAAGTTTTTTACAATGAGGGTGGTGAGAGGCTAGAACAGGTTGTCCAGAGTAGCTGTGGATGCCCCATCATTGGAAGTGTTCAAGGCCAGGTTAGATGGGACTTTGAGCAACCTAATCTAATGGAAGATGTCCCTGCCCATGGCAGGTGGGTTGGAACTAGATGATATTTAAAGGTACCTTCCAACCCAAACCATTCTATGATTCTATGATTCTATTTTTACCATCTGCAAGCCATATTCTCTCTGCACAGTACATTGTAACACCTATAGAAAGCCTTTCTTCATTAAATCCAAATCTCTTGTTTAAAGCTGTTCTTGTTTTGATAGCCCAGAACTGCCAGGGGGAAAAAATGTATTGATGATGTCCTATAGAACTTCCCATTCCTATCCAGCTTGCATTAAGAAACAATCTTAAATCCCCCACTCTTTTTACCAGTTACTTAATACTTGGGTTTTTTTTTTTTTAATATTGTTTATGTTTTCTGTGTAAAATGGGCTTTTTTTCTTTCTATTAGACTCATAGTGCACTGAAGTATTTTTAAAAGTAGAATTTTTATTGTTCTGAAGCAAATTTCTAAGCAATTCAACAATTATTATAATTTTGCACCCAGATTTTTTGTGTTGAATATTGCCAGATCTTTAATTACTTCTTATATGTTATGACAGATAAAGATTTCAGTTATATGTAAGATTTATGAACAATGTCTGTGTTGCATCCTTCAAATTTTTTTTGCAAAACAACAAATTTTAAAAGGAAAAGGGAGATATTTTAGAATGGTATATCACGGAGGACAGATGATATAAATCAGAATGAAAATATTTTTGCATAAGAAATTTATCCTGGGCTAAAATTCAAGCTAACAGCTCATGTATTTTTAAAGGAATACAAGGATGGTACATCTTTAATTACGCAAAATAAAGGCTGCTCTGGTAAATAAGCACACTGAAGAAACAATGTCAGGTGCAAAATATGTGTGTACGGACATGTAGAATGTATATTTTTACCTGCTTATGTAAGTGTCTGTTTAAGCATAGAAGAATTCCTTTTAAACTGAAGTCTTGTTCTACAGAAGAGCAAATAGGAAAGCCAAAATATTCTAATTTCGAGTGCTACTTGCAGTGTCTCTGTATAGCCAGCTGCTATACTCGTTATTATGTATAGGCCACAGCATTATTTGGTAGACTAGTTTGCTATTTCCTTACTAATTCCTTTATGCATCCTATAGAGCACCAGTTAAAAGGTGGCCCTTTAGCATGCAACAGCCAAGTATTTGAAACATAATCACAACATATTTTATCCTCTCTGCTGGAGGCTGTTCAGTGGTTTGGAAGTTAAGTCCTGGTGCAATCCCTTAAGACTGCTACAGAGGTAGGGGGGCTGATTTGCAAATACCTTTTTGCAAATACTTTTATCACATGAAAAAAAGAGGGGCAGTGTACTCTTCAATGTGCTGTACTTTTAATTGTTTAAGCTATATTTGATATCTGGAAAAAGAGAGGGAAAAAGAGGGAGGGAGAATAAGGTCTGTGTTATCTCCTTTGTAAACAAGAAAATCTTATTGTAGTAAATTTCACTTATTGACATGGCTGACTTTTGACAGTTTCTGATCTGATAGTCATTTCTTAAATGAGAGATTTTTGTCTTGCACAGAGCAGTCTGTGAAGGCTCCTTGTCAAAGCTGTCAGTTTGCTTATGACAAACCTATAGCAATTTTTACTAAAAAGCTGGTCTACTCACTCAAACCCCCTTCCCCATAAAGAATTGAACAAATGTTTTTGTTCTACCCTAGCATTTTGTTCTAGCATTTATATTTACAAAATTTATTTACAAAGATATTTAAAATAAATGCTTTAATAAAACACAAATACCTTTCTTTAACACCACTTACATTCTTTAAACCTTAATTTCTGTGTACAAGTAGTTAATTCATTCCCTGGAGAGAGAGAACTTAAATGAGTCAGAAACTGATATTTTGTAAAGTCTACAAAGATGAAAAGTGTACCTATTCATTCATCTAAAAACACCACCAACAATAAAAAAAAATTTAATGTGAAACATGGGCATAGTTGTGCAGTTCTTTGGTCATTAATGAGGAGCTTTATGACTAAATAAAGTGTGTTAAGTGAATTCACATCATAATTCATTAACATTGCATCACAGAAATTCCTCCATGGTAATTTTATGGGTATTAGTATTTTATGCACAACAAGAACTGAAGAAACCTTGCTTTAGATTAAATTCTACTTCATGGAGTGTGAAATGGGACAATTATTCAGTTTGCTTGAACACTAGAATGAGTGCTAGTTTGATGTTTCAGTGACAAACAGCAACCCATCACAGGTTAAAAACATATAGCAAAGATTTAAAGCAGGTCCCAGATCACTAATTTTCTTGACAGATCAAAGCTGCAACAAGAGAGCTCTCAGGGAGATGAAGCAATTTACAGAGGATTATTAGATGGCTGCAGGTTCCGGAAAAATCATGAAGAAACAAAAATAATATTGTTGGCAATTTCAAACCCTACTTGCCATAAAATGTGTTTATATATAAGCCTTTGAGTCCACCTACATAAACAATTACTGTGTGAGGGGAGTACTGCGCTGTCATCTTTGCCCTTCTTCATAACAGAATGCCAGACTAGCAACTATGGAATTTGTGAATAAATGACCAGCAATACAGAGTTTCAGAATAGAGAATATATGGCATTGAAAATGGATTCTAAGAGTGCATCTAATACATCAGCTTTTTTCCCTGGAGTGCAATTTTGTCTCCTGGTCTCAATTCAGACCCATCTTTTACACTGTTTATTGCAACAGTGCTCTTCTACTGTCTGGTCACTTGTATTTAGTACAGTAGTACAATGGACAACGTGGTGCTAATCCCCTGAGATTTTCATTCAGGGAATGCCCCTAACTTGTAACAATGTAGCTTGAGAAGAACAAGACTCTGAAATGGATCTTGCCTGGATGCCTATGAAGATCAGCACTAGGACAGAAACCTGCTCTGAGTTTGGCCAGCGAATCCCTATTTTGGTCTCTCGAGTTGCTTGCCAATATGCCAGTACGATTCAGAATTATTGAGTACAACTAATGAGGATAACCAACACTTGGTCAGAAATGTTATTCTATATGTGATTTCCATATATTGATAAAAATTGCAAAAGGAAATAAACATATTTACAGTAGTGCATGACAAGAAATGACACAATTTCATAGCAATATTTTGGTTTTGCACATCTTTTTTGATATTTCTCTGCCTGGAATAATAATAAATAAAAGTAATATGTATGATGTCTAAACTTCAAACTGTTGTGAAAAAGTACCTGCATACCTCTGATTAGCGGTTTATTCCAGCATTTTTCCATTGTAATTAAATGGCATCTTGTAGAGCAAAAAGCCAAATAACAACGTTATTAGCATCAGAAAATAGCATATATTTTTTCCCACACTTAAATCTGCATACTTTATCCTCAGATCTATTTTAATGTTATTTGCTACCAGAAAAAAAGAACCATTAACCTGCTGATATTCTCATATTGTAATATGTCTCTAAGTAGCAGATTCAGGAGGCTGAGCAAACCCACTGGAGGTAGTTTATGCACTTTCTTTCCTCCCTCATTAAAAAGGTAATTTGGGATTAACAAAACTACAGTGGAACTATTTTCCACAAACCCCAGTATTAATACAAATGCTGATAGTTACTGAAAGAAATATGGTGTGTAATTGGTTTTTAATTGTCTTGTGCTCTTCTTTCTGAAAATAATTACAGAGTAGTATCATTTGTGTACAATGTACATATTGACAGATAGAAACACAGGGCCAAAGTAACTGTTAGACAACACTTCTGCTGAAAAAGTATTTTAACCATTGTTATCTATGTCAGCATTTAAGGGAGTGGGATAAGGAACAAAATATTCAAATACTGTGTTGCATACCCTCTTTTCCTTTCCAAAGGTCAGCAGAAAAGAACCAAAGATTGAAGTTTTACTTTGACTATTTCTAGTAATAAAACCTTCTGTTCTCTCTACTTCCCCTTCTCCAGAGAGTTTCCACTTTATCAAAGTTTGGAACAGGAGACCCCGTACCAGAATAGCTATGCTATAGAAGGGGACCTAGTTTGACAGGAGTTTTGAACATATAAATCAAAGCCTCCGTGCTTAACAAGCATGAATAGGAAAAACTGGATCTGAACCACCTAAAAAAACCTGTATTAAAGGTAGAAAACTACAAATTTAGTTAGCTAAAATAAGAACCAGTATGTACCCCTTTCAAGGGTTTGTTCTAACACAATGATTTCTAGATTGGAAGTGTTTGAATAGACTCCCTCTAGGTATGGAACCAGTAGAAAAGAGAAGGAATGAGCTGAGAACTAATGAAAACCTCTGCACCATGGGACAGTGAGGCTTTGTACAGACATAGCTGTCTACATAAGAAAAAGAGCAGCAGGATTAAAGGATTCAAGGTGATGACTGTTATTACTTTTTAAAGACAGCTTCTGCCGTGATCTGTAAGTGCAGCTTCAGCTGAAACTGATGACTACAAAATGGTAATTTTTATGCCTTGTCTTTATTTACACAATGAAAGGCTTTCAAAGCTTGGGACACATTCCCTGCATTTTGTTTCAGTGAAACAAACTACAGTCTTACTGGGTGCACTAGGCATGTGTGAACAGATGCAGGAAGAATGATATGTTTTAGTACATGTGGGGCTGAGCACTAGGAATAAGCCCATGCTTTCAATAAGTGCTGATTCTTTTGAATTTGGTTTATCTGCACAAGGCTAAAGCTTTGTTGGTTGGGGTTTTTTGGCATTGGACTGGTTTTTCATTTTGGTTTTTTCCCTCTTCTCCTTTTCTCTCCTGAAAAGGAATTTGGAAGTTAAATGAAAGAAGAAAATGTATCAATTGGAAAAATGTATTATTTTAATCAAAACATCTGCTCCCATGGTTTTTAGAAATAAAACTTTGTTTTAAGTTGACATAAAATGATTTCTGCTGCAAGTTTTTCACTTTGGTGATCCCAGGAAAATTAAAGAACACAATTCATATGGTCTTAATGATGTATATGCTACTTAAAGTCTCAGAAAAAACTGGATCTATCGAAAGTATAAGTAATGGAATATAACTCCTTGGATTTTGATGGAACCAAAGGTAGAAAAGCTGAAAGACTGCTAGAAAGAGAGATGACCTTTGATTTTAAGAACACCTAATTCTGTTTGTTTAAAAAGAATACAAATGCATCATTTTTCACTTATGGGTATTTTTCTTGCCCTTTAAAGGCCAGCTAGTGAGTGAAGCTAAAGTTCATACCTAAAATGAAATCTGAGTATCCAATACAAACCACACTTTTCCCTTAGCATTGATTTTGAACCAGAAAAGATTGGGAAGAAACAACAAAAAAAAGCATCTGTATCTGTTCTCAATACAAAGAAAAAAAGAGCTCACAATATGTATACACACACAGAGAGATATTTGATAGTCAGTAGATGGGGTCTTTTGGGATGTTGACTCCAAACTTTGTACTACTTTCTGAACCCCATGGACGTAATTAGAAGACTAAGTACTGGAATGGTCTACAGATATATAATAGTATTGAAAGGCTAGCTGGTAGTTCACATCAGCTGTCTAAGAAACTGTAGAGGAGTACTTAAAAAAACCATATTTTTCTCCTCCTCCTCCACTTGCCACCCAACCCAAGACAGATCTGCCACAACAAGTTAGTCTTTCAAGCAAAAGTAGATTAACAAATATGTCAATCCCAATTTCTAAACAAAGGAGATAAACTTGTTTCTGTATACTCTACCAATTGTTATTCAAAATATTATTAGGGAAACACAAGAATGTTTTTGAGGAAGACAGGTAGTTTCCCTTCTGGACTTCAACAGACTCCAGTCATATCTTGGCTTTCTGCTTTCAGGTATAGGAGGTTCAGATACTTCCCATTGTACGGCTTGAATCAGAACAACTATTCCAAAAAAATGCTTTGAAGCAGAATTCCTGTCAAATGTTAGTTTAGGAAAAACATTCTGGGAAATTTTTTACATTTAGTCTTCAAAATACACTTAATTGTTATATTCTAGTAAATATGTTGAAATATTACTAGCAGTAATAAAATGATATGTACTCCTAGGAATAAATAATATCTGGACATATTCTAAGATGCAATATACAGATCTTAAGAGTAGCTACTGCTGAATACTCGAAGAAACTTTCTTTAAAAGATGAAATTGCTTTCTGCAGCTCAATTATGAGACACACTGCTGATATAAACTACCAAATTTAACAAAAATGTGTTATAAAAATCATAATTCTGAATTTGTTTATATGTTTTAAATGAAATTATGATTTTAAAATATATTTTAAGCAGAAAATATGACCTACAATATATGAATAAGCAAATTCTATGCAATTTTCAATTTCTATCTAGTTCTACAAACTCAATGGACATGGGAAAAACTCATAGACCAAAAATTAGTTATATATCATTTAAGGCTATTCCAAATTCAGTGCTTATTTAATTTGGCATCTGTACCAAATACCAATGATAATTTTAGTGCAATGTTGAGATATCATTTCTGCTGTAGTATAGCATTTATTAAGCACTAGCACAAGGAGTCTCTTCTCTTCTAAGAAAAAGACTGCCCACATTGTAGCAATCAAGACACCTGCATCTGCTTCACCTATCCTAATGTGATCGTAGCAGCACCAGGGAGGATGGGAGCTGCACAGAAGCCAACTGTCATCTAGAAGCGGTATGCCTCTGCTAGCAAGACACAGTCTGTAAGCTAACTAGCCCTGGCACTTTTCAGAGCTCTATAGCTCGGGGGCAATTCTGCATGAACTTGCTATTCTGCTTCTAGAGCCAAGCAAGTTCACCCATACACCTCTGCAGTCTGCCCCATGGACTTCGTGGTGGATGTTTCTGCCAGTGCAGGCATCACTGGCACTGGACCTAATGGGCACTGTAAACATGCCTACCTCTTTCTTTTGTTTCACTGTAAAATACTTGCCTATTTGTTTGAAGCAGACTGAGTTTAGCTCTTTCAAGAAAGAGGGGTATTTTATAATCAGAGACAGTGACATTCAAGGCTTTTCTTCATTCATTCTGACACTGGCAGATATCTAATATTCAGCCATTATAACTAAGTTCAAAGAACTATTTTTGCAAACATCTTACATCCTCTTTTCTAAAACAATGTGTGCATGAAAGGTGGAATACCTATGATGAAGGTGAGACATTCAACATAACGAAATCCTTAAAATTAAGATCTTGTTTTCTCAAACCCTTGCATCAAAGTTATGTTTGCTGAGAATTGGGGAAGTTCAAGTTAATTACTACATAAAATTCTTATAGCTAAGTGTTTTTAAAATAATGCAAGATATGGGAAAAAATCGTGATGTATTGAATACTTCTTTTACGAAAGATATTTTACAGAAAATCTACTTAAGATCCAGGCTGGATTCAACCCACATCCCTTGAGATTAAAAAACCACAAAATCCTGATCCAGTGAGTTTATCACTTCTGTGTATAATTGTAAATTAGGTATGCATTTCTCTCAGACATACTTTAATCAGCCTTTTAATGAATGATTAAAACAATAGAGTATTTTTTTTTTAACTTCAAGAAAGTCTTTCTGACATACTAGCATCAGTAACTATAGAAGGTCAGAGCACAGAGAATATTCGATATGGCAGGAAGACTTGAATAATTTATAGTGTGACACTACTGTAGATCAGGATCCTTATGTACTCCTCCAACTTCTGTGTGGATGATAACCATGTTAAGCCTGTATGACCCTCTTATTGCTATTATTAATATTGTGATAATTTAGGAATTGTAGGTTATGTTTATATTCATAAATGAGTGATTGCCTTTCTTCTAATCATAACCATGAATTGTCCCTTTGTTTTCCATGGGCATTCACTTTCTTGCAAGTAAAAAGCCTTTAGCTGAAATGTAAAATCGTAATGAGAGCCAGAGATAAGACCTGACAGTGATACCATCTTGCTAATTTTGAGCCTAAAACAAAATAACTTGAGCCATGTATAATGAACTGAATGCCTAACCACTTCTCTATAGAGACCAATACATAACCTAGATTTTAAAAAGACTAACGGAAAAGAAGTGAAAAAAAAAATTCTGGGTACATCAGAAGCAAAGTATTAGTGTTACTGCCATTAGAGGATTCAATACAGGTTATCAGTGATTAGGGATGTGTGTGTGTTCTGAAATAGTGTGGGTGTAAGTGATAAGGTAGCAGAAAAGAAAGGGAAGGCACAGGCAATGACAGAAGCAGCTGTCTGTAAACATGTCTTAAACCTGGCCCACACTTTTTGCTGTGTTTCATAACTCAGTTTCAGCCAGCTTTCCCAACAGTAATGCCAAAGAAGAGGTGGTTCGGAGTGGCACCACCCTGACATCGTGAACTCACTGCTGCTGCTTTGATCATTCTTTGATTCACTAAAAGGCTAATATCCCTGAGCCTCAAAGCCAAGCTGTGCAAGATAAGGGATGTGGAGGTCAGCGTCTTTGTCACCCCTCCTCACAAGTGGTGAAACCAGGGAGCATGAGATTAATACAGCATAGCACATAAAATTTCTTTTTAATTATATCTGAAGTAATGCAAGACATGACCCAATCATTTGTCCTCTCATTTCCCCCACTGGAAAGGCCAACAAACCCAATTCCTGAAGTTTCACACCAGCAACCTGAATGTCCCTTCTCCTGTCAGTCAGTCACTCAAAGGTTTGCTGAAATCTGCCTTGAAACTCTGTTGGTTCCTCCCCATCACTATTTGGGTGGCTGTTCCAGGACTTCACCCATCTGACAGTTAAAAAGAAAAACACTAACTTTTGGTTTTTGTTCTAATCTGATCTGTTATTCTGCTTCATTTTATATCAAGATTATACTCTTTAAATTAGTTTTTCTTACCTGGCATTGATACCCTAGATGCATTTATAATAAGTAAATTTATTCAGTGTATTTATAATGGATCTATTTTTCCTGTCAGCCTTTACTTTACAAAGTTTAACAAGCCATTACCTTTTAGTCTATACCGAAAAGAGAGAAACTCTCCATCTTCCTAATTGTGTTGGAAACTCTTTCATACTTGCATCTATTTACTTTTTTCAGTCCACATATCTCTGTCATAATGGGCATAGAATATTGGCAGAAAATTGTAGCTTGAGGGAAATGCTGTTTTATCTGAGTTATGATGTCTCTCTGGGATAATCCAAATACTAATCCAAATAAAGGGGTGTGTTTGAGCTACCTTGCAGTAAAATACTCCAAAACATGTTTAGGGATGATGCGTAGGGGTAGCGATTCATGAGAAGAAGTGGGACATTGCATTGCCAAATGGTGGATTCTAGTAGTAAAACTTTTTCAGTGAAAATTTACTGGTGCCACATAGAAGTACTTCACACAATTTATCTCACATTCAGAGCTGCATAGCACTCCTACTGGAGTCTCCACAAGGCATTCTTAATCGTTTAAATACTTCCTTCCTTCTTCTGAAAATATTTCACCTGATCCATACTAAAAAACTCTTTGCCCTTTTCATGTTTACAGCACTTCAAAATACGCTCTATTTATGATCAAACATAAATTCCTGCCCTCTTCTTCAGTTAATTAGATGACAGACCTTTTTGTCCAGAACAAATACAAGACCTTAAAAAGAGTGAATAGGTCATCTTCTCTTGTTACTAGGTTTCATATTACAGGGCTGACAACCCTGCTCTTCTAAATCAAACAGGCATTGTTTAATGGTTATAAAGAAATATTTAGTGATGTACTGTTGTTGAATAACAGATAGCTTGTTTCAGTGAACATTTTATTTCACACAAAACTGAGACAAAATGGTTAAAGGAAGAAAAAACTAGTCTTCTCCATGAACAAATAGTAGAATCAGCGTTAAAAGATATTATTAAGCAGTCTAATAATAATCTTTGATTGCTGAAAAGAAGTCAGATGAACTAATGTCTGTGATTACAGCAGGATTAAAAAAATTAGTCCAATTGCAGCATCCAACCAAGGGAAACAATAAGCTAAAACTTTAAACATGTTATTAAGATACACAGTGCCCACAGCAAGAGAACAGGACTCACAACATTAATTGCTGGTGTCTAGACCATAATTTGTTTTTTAGTCCCCACAAGTTTAATCCATCCAAAAAAGAAAATAGCATATTAATGACAGGTTTAATAAAACTGGCATAGAATCAGTCGCAAACATGTTTAGATTCACAGCTTCAGCTAATTTCCTGACTTGTAAACACAAAGGTAACGTGTCAGTTTAATTCAGAGCCACTGGAACCTGTGGATTCTGTCTTGTAATTGTGCAGTCAGTGCTGATACAGTCTTTAAACGGAGCAAATGTTCAGCTGGTACCCATTTAAGGTATTTCCAGATCTACTTTAGTGCTTTTATCCACTTAAAAAGTGGCAGAACTCAAAGCTAGATATTCACTGTAATAAAAGGAACACATTCATATAGGAAGGAAAATTAGAGCAGTTCTCATCCCACCAGGAACTTAGTTCTATGCAAATTGAGAGTTCACACAGAACTTAAATGTGCATAAGGACAACAATCTCTCCCTTGGCTGTATGATCATATATTCAGAGCTCAAATGGCTGAAGAAACAGGTTCTTGGTGCCTTTATGCAAACTGAGACATGAAGAGGTTTTAATTATGTAAATAGTCATGCACTACAGGCAATATAGTGTAATGAGTTAATCAATAACATGGGAAAGGGCACAGCTTGCCATTTGTTTTCATTCTTCTGTATTTATTTCTGTTTTAATTGACTTAATGGTCTTTTCCAACCAATTTTAACATGATCTATCACAAGCCATGCCTTTTTAATAAATCAGTCTGAAGTCTTTTTCTTCTTAATTTCCAATTAATAAAAAAATATCTGTGAATTTCAAGGGAAGAGATAGCTAACATCCTGTCTATAGGACAGTGGTACAGTTTACAGTCTTCAGTACTGGATTGCCATTAAACATCTGCCTGAAGACAGAGGGAATAAAATACTTTACACTTTAAAGTCTATAAAATTTTACTGTATTGTTTTAAAATAATAGTGATAATTAGGATCTTATTACTATATTAGTCATTGAAGGAAAGTTTTTATCATTTTATTCTAGGACAGTAAAATTAGTTCAAATTATGGAAAACAACGATGTAAGAATTCCTCCACAAGAATAAGTTTCATAATTCCAATTTATTTTATACAAAAATGTTTGTACTGTTTTTATTTGTAAATGTAATTAACTTAGAAACTTCTCTCATTCTCTCACACAATAGAAATTCTCTTTCGTTTCAGTTAGAAAAAGACTAACGCATTCATGAAATTAAAGCACACCCCTGCAAATCTTTTTATCTGGACTGGAAAGGTGTTCTTCCTTGTCTTTCCCAACTGTTTTGTTTACAGAAACAAAAATAAGTTGGTGCTCTGCTCCAGAAGAATTAGAATAAACAATTGTCTGGCTGGGACATAGTCATTACTTATCATCCCCAAAATTTTTAGGTCATCTTCAAATATGCCATCCTTATAAGGCAAAATAGTCCTACACTGGACTCTTTCAACTCCAGGAACACTTTATATAAAATTACAGAAACTGTGTGAAGAGTTTTTCCTCTTTGGTAACTCAGTGCTGTAATCTTAGGAGCCTAATATCTTCTCTAATAGAAATTAGCAATTACATCTATGAACTCGGTTAATGAAGTTCTTGATGTGAAAATACTAAGCAAATAATATCAAATTATAAGACTGATTCTGTTTTCTGAAATACCTTATGACAAGCTTATGTCCCAGTGAGTTCTCTTACGACAACCTCTAACCTTTTCCAAAAAGTGATCTTTTTTTCCAAACCAAAAAGGGCATATGATTCATCGAGGTTGAAGAAGTCATGCTCATTTCCTTTATTGCTGTCCAGAGGTGTAATATGCTTTTAACTGCAATTCTCCTAAATAGAGTTGCTGAGTATATCTTTTCCAATAATAGTTTCATTTAATGGCCTTCTATTAAATTATAAAATAAAAAGGATTTAACCTACAGGAAATATTTGTTTATTCTATTAATGTTGTTTATTCTATCAATATTTGTTTGTTAAAGACATGCTACAGTCTTGAATAATACAGTTTTCTACGGAATATTGTTGATATAGTATGGCAACAAATAATGATTTAGACTAATAGGGAGTTTGGATGGGGTTTTCAGTTCCGGTTTTTCAGTATTTTCCTTTATATACATGACAGAATTTTATGCATGCAGCAGAGTTTTGTGTGAAGATATTATCACTCATTTTATGGTTAAATGTTCTTCCTGTTTACGTTGCAGACTTAGTCCTGATTAGTGATGGTAGAGGGAAGTTTGCATTAAAAGTCCATAGGGCTCAGAAAGCTGTTTATTTCTATGGAACCTTAACTCAGGAAATAATCAGAGAAGTTTAGTCTTGATCAGTAGGCTACTGAATATTTTTCGTTATTTATAACGTCTTCTCAATATAGATAACTAAGAAGGCTAGAAGAATCATATTTTTATTATTTTAAAACCCTGTTAGGATATGTTTTGATTAACATTGAACCTTCTGATTTATTAATTATTTACGCTGCTTGTCTCCTTCTTGTGGTGGATATAAATAACTATATTTGCTCTGGAACAGTTAGAACTTTTGTAATTAGAAATAGTAGAATAATTTGCCTACTAAAAAGTCCCTGTTAATCCCATTGTCCTTGCTTGCTAATTCGTGTACAGGCCAGACTTCCTATAACATTCCTATGATTTATATTTTTTCTTGAAAAAACTTGGGCACTTAAGCCTAAATTGCAGGTGGACATTCTTTTCATCCTACCCTTTGCATCATATTTTGTGCTAGGAAAGAAAAAAGTGTACTATAAACCAGTCAGCTTTTATAATATCCATGTCTTTCATGAAGATTCAGGGACCTCATTGCTGCAACAGAAGCATGAATAGTTTCATGCGTGGCAGGGAAATAGAAACGTGTTACTTAGAGAATCAAAGTTCCCTGAGATTTCAGCAATGCTTTGTGGAGAAATTTGAGACATGCTTTAGAAAATCTGAATATTTTTCTCATGAAGGATCCCTAATCAAATTACATCATAGATGTTATTTACATTTTTTTGAAATACATAATTAGACAATGAGATTTCAACAGATATAGATTAGAGTTGTTTTAGATACTTTTAATATTTTAATACTTTTAATAAGTCATCTGTATTGGAAATATCAGTACCTTTGTAGAACATATTGCTTGCCCTATCCTCTACAGAATTCAGACTTTGAGTATTCCATCACTGTAAGATTTTTTTGTCATAAGGCTGTTATATCATCAAAGGCTGCTGCACTTTAGACATCTCAGTGTCCTTTGATCTCCATAATCAGCTTCTTCCTACATAATATGCACTTTACTGTAAAAAGTAAATTGCAAGCTCTCAAGATCAGCCACAGAGAAGAATTAAATACTGCTGGAATTAACAGAGGGCCTTATGGAATAAAGAGCAAGTTGGCCGACAGTCATCATGACACTGAGTTTCAGTTTACTGCACTGGCATAAACGTTGTTCAAAATTTGTTCAGTAATGTAGTTTAATTTGGCTGAAAAAATAAAATGTTATTTGTAAATATGTTTCCCTTTAATATTAAGCCACATACCATCTTTCACTGTGACTTTTGCTCTTGTAAAAACATGTTCTCCTACATTGCCCTGCAGACTATTTAATAATCAGGCTTCTGTTAAAGGCTATAAATGTTTCTAAGCAACCACAGCCCACTTTAAATATGCTAGTCAATTAGCTCTAGGCACCATCTTCCAGAGTTTGTCTATTGTTTCTTTCTGATGTGAAACATGAAGAGACAGATAAAGAGAGAGAGGAAATTTTAAAATAATGCCTTGTACTAATCAAGGTTGATGCTATTAAGTAACACCTCTTGCAGATAAAGACAGCCCTCGGAGAGCCCCTATCCAAGAGTACAGTGATGTGTGTGCTCAGCAATCCCTTATCAACATATAAGCCAGAAAGGACAGAAACTTATCTAGTTAGTGCCAATGTGGAAAATAAAAACTAAAAAGCAAGAGAGGTATTGGTCATTGTGAGAATAGCTTATCCTATTTTGTATAGTGTTTTCATACTATGATTTTTAATACTTCCTTCTTTCCACAGAAAAACTAATTAAAAAATTGTCTCCATAAAATAAACTCAGTTGTTACATACTTCTTAAAGAGAAGACTCTAAAGAATTATTTTTCTATTTGAAGTTAAATATCAGTTGAATTTTGATCACAGAGAGATGTCTTAGGTAGATTACTCCTGTTAATCTATGATTTTCTTTTTCTCTTTGTCATGTTCTATGACCCATTTTATTCCTAGAGTCACAACAGCCTTTCCTACTTGATGTGGTCAGTTTTGCTGCTTATCTGTAACAGTTTCTCCACTGTATTATTGTGTGTAGATATCTCAGCGAGGAATGTCCGAGAAGAAAATAGTGACAATTCATTAAGCCTTTTGTGGCTTAGAATAGCTCCCCCTGTTGGGGCCCGTACAAAACACAGTTTGTGTTTGATAGGAATACCCAACATGATCTAACTAAGCAAGGATGACTCGTGCTGGAACTTGATACTTAACAGCAAGCCTTTTCTGGTATTGCCACTGCCATTTGACACAAGGTTGAGAGTGACATAAAGGATAAAATTACATCAAAACAGGGAGGCTAGAAAGGGACTAAAGTGTGTGCCTGGTAACTTGTCTAACTCACTAGCTATATTTCTATGTGTTCCTTTCCAACTGATAGCATATTCTATAAGCTGTACCATCAGAACAAGAATGGACAAAGGTCTTTGTAACACAGTAGCTCCCCTGTGACATTGAGTGGCTGATAATAGAAATTTTGGGGAACGTAAGAACAGCACAAATATGTAGTGATACTACCCCTAAGCATGTATCCACAAAATTGCACCTTAGGGACCTTCTGAGGCTGGAAAGAGTATCAGTGTATTTACAGTTTTACAGGATTTTTCTTCCACATTTTTTTTTCTGGCCTTCCCTTGGGTCTATGGAAAACTTTGAAACCCCAATAACTTTTTGCAAGGAGTTTCACATCTTCCCTATGAGCTGTACTTATTCTGAACCTTGCACTTGTTACTCTCCGTTTTCAGGCTATAGTTTTTGTACTGGGAGAAAAAAGGAATGATGGTTCCCTTCTTTTATCTTCTACACACCAGACATGATTTTATAAACCTCTCTCTGATCTTTACTCGTTTATCTCTGTTCCGGACTGAAGAATGCTAGGTACACAGTCATTACTCATACAAAAACTGTCTTATGATTTTGATCATCATTTTTTGTCCTGCTACTCATCTTGCCCAGTGTTGCTGTATTTACTTTTGAGATGAACTATCTAACTCTGAATGGAAATGAACCACCTTTAAGTTGTGAGTGCTTGTGATATTAGGATGGTTTTTCTCAGGGAAAAACGGCATGCTGAATTTCATCTGGCAATTTATTGTCCATTCACTCAATCATCTTAGGAATCTTCTTTCTCCACAATGAAGTCAGCAGTTTTGCTTCTCTAAATTTCTTGAGAAAAACAAGTGATATAATTTTTCACCACCTTTTTCAGCTCTGCCATCAACATATTAAACATAATGGGTTAATGTATGAAACTGGAAGCCTCCCCTTGAATACAGAATAATTTAGCTGTTTCGTAGTATGTTCAACAACCCCAAATTTCCTGTATGTTACCATACACACATTATGTTATATATAGAACATATTATAAATTGCCAAACTCTCTGTACACGTACAAAATAATCACAAATTTGCTGCAATGCTTTACTAGCCATGAAGTGTTTTCTCACTAGGTCAATGAATACCCTGCCTTACTTATCAAAAAGAGACAGGTCAGGTCATATATGCCTAACCACCATATTACCTTATACAAAGTAGGTAGAAAGTGTATTAAATGTTTGACATATCTTTTCATATAGCTATAACTTGTAGAATACTTTCTTACAAGAATCAGTGAATTGCTTTCCAGTCTTGCTTTGCCTTTACAGCTGAGTATTATTCACAGTACAAAGGCTAGTGTGAGATATCCCACAAAACAGAAAGGCTGGAAGTCCTCAGTACCCTTTGCTGTTACAGCTGTTACTCATTCAATGCATTCCCTACATTTCCATTTATAGCACACCTTAAGAATCACACCATAGCAGTAAGACTTTCTTTTATTCCAACACTGAAAAATCTGAACTATGTTCTCATTCCTGCACCTTAGGAGATAAATACAAGAGTTTATTACATGATCTACTGGTCCAAGCATTATGCTCTGTTTCCTGAATAGAAGAACCTCTTGGAATTTCAGAAGGGATGCACTTTCTAAGGTGTACTAAATATTGCCATGTAGGAGGAAGTTTGTGGTTTATAACACAAAACCCAAACCAAAAGAAGCTATAGGTCTTTTAGAAAAAAATAACTAACATTGCAAAAATCTGTAAAAATGAACACTTAGAAAGCAAGTGCATGTGAAGTCTTACTTTGAATCTTTGCAGATTTTGCTGTTGTCCACGGAATTTCTCACCTAAGAAAAAAGGAAGGGGCAAAATAAAACTTTTGTGAAATGCATGATATATTATTCCATTAGAGAATTTAATTTAAAAATTGTCACAAGCAAGATTCATTTTTACTTTCTAATTTTGAATGCAAGTGAAGGGAACATCCTGTGTATTCAGTATTCAATCTCTAACAGCAAAGAGTTCTATACAATTTAAAAGGACACATACTGTCACTGGTCTCAACCTATGTAAGAGTAAATAATCTAATATAAAAGACAAAAAAATTATACATCAAATTATGACTTATAAAAACATAAAATCCATCTTTTTCAGTGCATAGAAATGGATATTCAGTGTCATATTCTGTGGGAAGAGAAATATTTTTTATAGACTTGATGCTTAGAACATATCATGTACTATCCTTGTTCTTTGCATGCAATCAATAAATTTTTTCAATTTCAGATTGAGAAAATGTAAACATAAGAATAGACATAGAACAAAGAACCCAATCCAATATTCATCTAACATAGTGAAAAATCTTACAGAGACTCCCTCTATGAGGACTGGAGACAGCTCTGAAAGGGGGGTTACTCTGAAAAGGGGTTGCACCTTTCTACTAGGTAGATGTATTTGCTTCCAAATGATCCAATAGTGACAGAGGATTTATCAGGTTCAAGACACTGAGGCAGAATATCTTCAGTTTAAATTTGTGTTCTGAACTGTAGTTGGAGCTTTAAAAATAACTATCGTTTTGTTTATTTAATTGAAAGACAATTACAGAAATGTTCTCCAAAATTTTTGGTAGAGAAACAGAGAAGGGACTTTTGGGTAGTTTTATAAATAGCCCAGACAAGGACTTATGCTGGTCATAAATATTTTGTTGATTGTATTTTCCACAGTAGAAGATATACTCATCCCCAATTTCCTACCAAAGTTTTTAGCGTTTTTCTAGTCAATCTTAAAAGAACCTGGTTTGAGACAAGAGCTGTTACTTTAATGTTATGCTGTTACTTTAACGTTATGCCGTCATTAGACACTGTTCTGGAGCAATCAACAGTGTTGAACAATCCTTCTACTTCATATATTTTACAAAGAAACAAGCAGTTACAGTTTTCCTCAGAAAACACCAACATATTTCAAATTCTAAAAATTAAAGTCATGTTATAGAAACCTGGTCAGTGAATGTGAAAAGCCTGTGCAGAGAAGTGGAACTGGTATGTTTTTATTTTTGCAGATACCTGTAGTTTTATGTCTAACACAGGGCAACCAGGTCTTCCTGCCTTCTCTGACTATTTTCAGTCTTCCATGGTACAGGAGTGGAGGATGGGCTGGCTTAGGTATACCTGATCCTGCTGGACCTAGGGCTGGAACCTTATCCATAGCTGGGAAACAATGGATATATCCTATGCACACCATGCTGCCTTCTCCCATGTCCTGCCCACATCGCTGGCCAAAGAAGAACAATGAACAGAAGAGATATGGCTAAAGCAAATTTTCTTTCAGTTTATGCAGCAGCAGACAGAAAAATGGAAGGAAGGTAATCAAGAGGAGCAAATCCAAGCATCTGTTCTCTGTTCTCTGTGCAGCAGATGCCCCAGGGCCCAAAAGGAGACATTGCAACCATCAACACATTTTTTTTTCTTCTGTTTTGTTCTTTGTAGTTTCATTCTTGATGGAAGGTTCTGTGCCAGGTCAAGCTCAACAAAATAGCTTCACTGCTTGTTCATTTTAATCTGGCCCTGGATCTAGCTCTGGTTCATAGAACCTGAAAAGAATCTGATTTTATGTCTCCACAGTATTTTTACTGTATTTTTGAAGACATCTAAGGGAACAATATTCTATCCTGGTATTAACAATTTATTATGATATATTTTGCCATTTCTCTCTCTCTCTTTTTTTTTATTTTTTTTAATTTTTTTTTATGAAATAGCATTAGGAGGTGCATGAAATCCTTAAAGAGAGAACATGTAAAAGTTGGCTGTTGCAGAAATATTGCATTGATGCTTGCCAGAGAAAAAACTCTCTCAGGAATGGTAAAATGGAGAATTCATACAAAACAGAAGAGTCAAAAAGTTAACACCACACCTGAGAAAATTTTTTTTATATTATTGGTTCAGGAAGCGTGTTAACATGGCTCTCTATTTCATTGCAATGTCAACCCTTTTGGACACACTTGCTTTAGTAAAATGTGTAATAAATTGTAGTTCCCATTTAAAGACAAGAAAAGTACTTTTTACTACTCTAGGTGTTCCTTTCATCAGTAAGTTCAATAGAAGAAAGAAAAAAGTCAACCACCAATATACCTTCCACCCCATAAACTAAAGGGAAGATTTTGAAAATACTTAGATGAATGATTAGAGGGTGGTGGAGCACTGGAACAGGCTCCCCAGGCAGGTAGTCATGCTGCCAAGCCTGACAATATCCAAGAAGAATATGGACAATGCCCTCAGGCACATGGTGTGAATTTTGGAGTTGTCGTATGCAGGGACAGGAGTTGGACTCAATGATCCTTGCAGGTCTGTTCCAATCAGGACATTCTATGATTCTATTTTTTCACATGTGAACAGTCAAAGTGAAGCTCTACTGGCGGGGTAAGAGACAAATTATACATCATTTAGCTCCTTCAGTAAGCACTCAATACAAGTGACCAGCTAACTGTTAAATACATTGAGCAAAGGAATGTCACTGAGCTCTAAGGCAATTTAGGCTGTGTATTTCCAAAACCATAAAATAAATAATACAAGTGTATGGAAATAGACAGCAAGCTGACCATGAGTCAGCACTGTGCCCTTGTGGCCAAGAAAGCCAACAAAATCCTGGGCTGCATTAAAAGGAGTGTGGCCATTAGGTTGAGAGAGGTTATTGTCCCCCTCTGCTCTGCCCTAGCGAGACCACATTTGCAGTGCTGTGTCCAGTTTTGGGCCTCCCAGGTTAAGAAGGATGTGGAACTGCTTGAGCAAGTCCATCGGAGAGCTACCAAGATGATCAGGGTGCTGGAGCATCTCCCTTATGAGGAAAGGCTGAGAGATTTGGGCTTGCCCAGCCTGGACAAGAGAAGACTGAGGGGGGATCTCATCAATACCTAGAAATATCTAAAGTGTGGCTGTCAGGACGATGGGACTAGGCTCTTCTCAGTAGTGCCCAATGACAGGACAAGGGGCAATGGGCACAAACCAGAACACAGGAAGTTCCACCTAAACATGAGGAAAAAACTTATTTACTGTGAGGGTGATGGAGCAGTGGAACAGGCTGCCCAGGGAGGCTGTGGAGTCTCCTTCCCTGGAAACATTCAAAACCCACCTGGACGCGTACCTGTGCCCCCTGCTCTGGGTGTCCCTGCTCAAGCAGGGGGGTTGGACAAGATGATCTCCAGAGGTCCCTTCCAACCCCTACCATTCTGTGATTCTGTGATTCTGTGTTTTAAAAAATAGTTCAGTGGGAAGATATATTTTTATCAAAGTAAATTAAATATGCTGCCATTGCATAAATAAAATATCTAACTGGCAAACAATGGGTACAGCCTTTATTGTACTTGGGAGCTAAAATGTAATGAAGATAAATGAAGAATTCACTCTCTGCTCCCAGAGAATCTTCTGCTATGCTTGTCACAATAGTTTCAAAGCACCAGTTCAACTCTTCTTGGAGACCCCTGCTGCTGAAGAGGTTCGGACAGAATTTGCCCTTTGGATATTTACTTCATATGAAACACTTCCAGTAAAAATGATGTAATGTGTTCTCTTTATTATACATCAGTCTTTGCTCTTTCCTTTCATGTCATATTTCAATAGTTGTCTCCCTCTCTCTAGTCATGGCAACTACCCTTTTAAAAGTATTAATTGGCTTTGGAGCAGCTCAGTCTTTCTATTCCTTTCCTTTTCTCCCACTCTCAGTAAAATAGCCTTTCCTTTCAGCTTCTTTCTTTTTTTTTATAAAACAGATTCTGTCTTCAGCATCAAAGTATCTTTCCTCTTTAGTAGGTCCTCTAATCCACTTTTCTTTTTCAGGCTTTCAATGACAATCTTGCACGTAAAACTGATACTCCAAAGTTTTCTGTCATACTTTGCTATTTTAATTATATTTATTACTGGAAAACTCTAAAGATGCAGTTTGTCTTCAAGCAATAATTTACGCAAAATCACTGCATCAAATTCTGCTCTTATAGTCTAGTACTAGTACTAATTGTACCATTTGCAGCTCCACTAATTTCAATCGTATTGCACCTTTACATGTTGGCCCACTTACTGTCAATAAAATATTTCCTCTGAGTTGAAAGTAAGGACTGTAGAATCAGATTTTTAGTTTTCATAATACATATTAATTATGGAGTCAAGCAACTGACTTTTTAGTAGTTCTGCAGAAGAGTTTACTTAATGCAAATTCACTATTATATTGAGGACAAGTACAAGATAAATGTACCACACATTTAGAACACAGTCTTTCTTGATGGTTATGTTCAGAAATGCTATGAAACATTTATGAACACTGAAGTCTACACACATCAGCAAGCCTGCTAAAATGGAAAAGAGCTCCTTAGTCATGCAAAAATAAACAGATGCTTAAGTGTTTACAGGAACAAGTTTTAATTTCTCTGCATAGGTGTTGGACAGGTCTTCTGCACAGGGATGAACTTCAGTCAATAAAATGACTGTGAGAAAGTGTATCCGCTCCAGGAAAATTTGTATAACTCATGTTAGCTGCAGTCTGATCAGTGATGTGCAAAACCTTAAATCTCTTGGGGTATATTGCATTATAAAACAATGTAAGTATTTTACAGCAACCAGTTGTTTTTCTGACTTGTGTATAACACAACAAGGCTTTTCCACTTAATGAAAAGTTATTATTTTGGTTCATTTCCCCCCAAAATATATTGCTTCTGATTTCCATTTAAAAATATGTTTCCAGTCATCTAGAAGTTGCGTATACTTCTGCATCTTCTTATTGTGTTATTTTGTCTGACTGTTTGCCAGTGTGAAGAACCTCCCCAAATCTGGCAGTAATAAAGAGAAATCTCAGAACTGTTTTTGAATAACGTCTCCTAATTTGGGAAAGTATTCGTAACAGCAGATACATAATTAAATAAATATCTGTACCCTGATTTAATATTAAATCTTGACATCACCATATTCATGACATCAGAATTTTAATCTTTCATCTTTCCTTTGCAAACTCATTAACTGCTTTTAAAAATCTGAATTACAAAATTCAGCATTTTTCTATTGTGGTAGAGATGTCATAGGATTAGTTCCAATATTTACTGAATGCAATGGATAAGTTTCCCTGGGCCTCAAGAGGGGGTTTGAATCAGGCCTTTAATTAACACCAGAAATTAATTTTAAAACAGTTTCATATTTCACAGCCGTGCCAGAAATCTCTGTCCACACAGCAGTTTTCCAATTGTTCTATTATTAAAGCCTAAACGCATTGTACCTGTTTTCCCCAAACTGATACACTAATCATTCCTTCAGTATAATTTCTTTCTAATATTTTCTCTAAAGAAAAATTAATCGGAATAAATTTTTAATGTGTCTTCTAACTTATTTCTGTAAGCGGTGCTAGAACACCTCTGCCATTTTGTAGCTCTTGCAACTTTATTGATTTCTTTTGATAAACCACCATTTAATTGTATCTTAACCTGTCTTTATATCCAGTGAAGGGATTACATGATATCCTTTTCCTGATTCTCATTAAAAAGTTGATATGCAAAATTTATAGTGTTGGTATTCTGAAGTTAAACTAAATGTGAAGTTCTTACCGAGGAAGTGGCAGGTTATATGGTACTAAGATGTCATTAAAGTCTGACTTCTATTTATTCATGGGGAATTCCTGAGGTCAGATTTCACAGTATATTGGCTGATTCTCCTGATTATCTAAAGATTGTGTGTATCTCAGAATATATTTATAAGTGTGCATAACGTATGGGCTGATATGCAAGGTATACTTGTTTCATCTGAAAAATGTGATTTCATGTGATAATGAACATAGGACATAGCCAGGTATATTAACACTGTATACATACACAGAACTGTAATATAAGAAATCATATTCTTGTCTGTTACACTAACAAGATTTCAATACCTCAAACAGAATAGTACCCAAAGAGAACATGAGTGACTGAAGTACAATAATATTGACTATAAATAATTTATTTCACAACATTTTGTCATATGTTTTCATATTTAAACATACATGCTACTTTCAGTTAAGAGACGATTAGAGCTTTTTTTCCTGTGCTGAAGTTTATTGTTGCTATGAGGCTATTTTATGATCAGGCGGAATTTGTTTTTAATAAGCTGAAATTAAGTCTAGTTAAGTGGAAAAGACTGTAGGAAATGGAAACACTTCAAAGCATGCCCATGGTAACAATAAGCAATGCCCTCTGTGTCTGGTTGATGGTGCAGAAAGGATATGTAGAAATGACTGCATGTGTAGAAAAGGATTGTATACCTTTTCAGTGTGTATAGTGTATAAGAGAAGACCATTTGGAGATAAGATTTGGAAACAGATCGATGCTGTGTGGTGAGGTAAGAGGAATAATATTACTTACTGTGTGGGTTAGTCCTGAGTCACAGAATTAAAGACCAGATTACAAAACACCCTGAAAAGTTACTGTGTTTATGGGTCAGATTACTTGTTTTTTTCAAGTCACATAGCGATGACACAATATTTTGCTTTCTTACAAACACACATACTCTGAGGGTGTAAAATTATTTCATTGTTTAAAAAATTTATATGAAGACTATGAAGGCTCTGTAAGCAAATGTCAGCACTGAAAATTGAAAAAAGGACAAAATGCATATCCAGTGCAGACCATTACATGTATCCCTTTATGTATATATAGTGGTTTGTTATTGGAGTGGAATAAAGAAACAGGTAACAACCAGAAGGCACAAATGGAACTAACAAGCTCTGTGATCATTCAAATTGTTTTTCATTTCCTTCTTTCCTATTCTTGTTTCAATTCTGCAGTGTACACAAATACCTTTTAACATAATATCAATTACTCTCTCTTAAGAATGCAGTATGGCATCGTATTTCTTTAAATATTGAAATACAAAGTCCAGAAGGCTCTTTAAACAGAAAAACTGAATAATTTCAATACAGTGAGATACTGGTAGAAAATTAAAAGTATACAATATGCTAACACACTGAGGAACCACTGCTAGATAAGTGTCCACCACAAGATAAGTATCAGCCATACTACAGAAATTTTGCTGAAATCTAACCACAATTGTAGGGGATGCTCATCATAAGAGATTTACTGTAAGATTTTAGCTGATACTTCTGTACCAATGGATAAGTAGGTGGATAGATAAGAATGGCAATAAAATAACATTTGAGACTTACTACTCCCATCAGGGGCAAGGTATTTTCTCCTCAAAGATGCTAGTACAAGAATATGTAGGCCTTTGTTATGAAATGTTATAAAAGCTTGCTCAGGATGCAAGGAGCTTGATGGATGAAAGCAATGATCTTTTACGTGTATAATACTAACAAAAATTTGTGAATTAGCAGCTGCATACAAATTTGCATAAAGAAATAGAAGAATAGCAGTAAAATACAGCTCTACCATCTTAATTTTCATAACTCTCAAGCTATGACATAGGTTGTTCATTGAGCAATATTGAATTCTGCCATTTATCTTAAACCAGGAATAAGTGAAACACTGAATTTCATTAAAGTTGACAAGGGAATCCTCTTAGTTGTTCCCAAGAGGTAATTTTGAACAGGAAAACAAAACTGACTTTATATTCAGAGTTGCTAGGGAATGAAATGAGACTGTTGCTAAGGTGAAATAACACCTGAAAATTCCTGACTTACATTGTCCAAACTTTTCTGTAGTCTGATCTTCTATTTTGGCTCAGTGTTACTAGTGGTCTGAATACACACATACTGTTGCTAAGGGCTGATGCTGTTGCCAGGTGAAAATGGGCCATATTAACCGGCCACAAATATCTAAATATGTTGATAGAAGTGTGCTGTTAAGAGATAGGAAAAACATGTCTTGGAAAATTGGATGATCTGTTATTTCTTATCCACCATATAACAGTGAAGTGACTTTGCTTACTTCTTGTGCACACGAGCTGTAGCCTGTAAAAGTAGCAGTAAAGTACCTGACTTAATAATGATGGTACTATTAAATGAACATTGTGTTCTATAGAATATAAATCTTAATCAGGCGTTCAATAGAACCTATCAAACTGTTACTGAGGGGATGTAACTGAAGTCAGCTGATAGCCCTGTGTATATTCAGAGTAGCAAAGATAGATGATCATTGCCCCTTTACCTCTAAAACGGATTATTTCAGGCTGTTCTTTCTTCTTTAATGTTATGAAATTTGAGTACCATTATCTCAAAATATGCTCAATATTCAGATCAATATGAGCTCAAACGCTCAAAAGCAACTAAGAATATGCTTCAAGTAAAATAATTAAATAGATACTCTGAATGCAAAAGAACAGGTTCTTTAATTGCTCTATGTCACATATATAACAGATATTCTTTCTTAGGTGCTAGTTAAATTGCAGTCTAATGCTTTTCTGGCAATTTGCATGGTATTGCCAGTAGTATTATCTTGCTTGTAAAATCTTGTCATTCGTAGTCATTTCAGGGAGCAGATCCTCACTTATAAATCAATTAGAGAAAGGAGACCAGCAGAAGCCATTAGACAAAAATATCTGCAGAGAAGGGCTTGAAAAACAGTTGCAGTATCCTGACTTGATAGAAACTATTACAATAAACTATCAGCATATAATTCTTGCTTTCATTTGTCAGTATTGAGTACAAAGCACTGACCTGCACTATGCTACACAAAAATTGATTGTATTGAGATGAAATTATAAACTTGAAGAAAATTAGTTACACAAGGCAATGGAATGGCCAAGTTACGGTGTTCAGCTGCAAAGTTTTTCCCCTTCTTAGGATGCTTCCTTGAAGCCATTCTACCATCTCTTACATCTTCCAAGGCAGCTCTGTTCTTGCTTTTGCCAGGCTTTAAGAAAGGCTTGTAAAGAGTCTCTTAAGAGTAGGATCTCTAGAAAACATCTGTCTGCTGTTCTACCCAAACTCAGAAGTAACTGCTGAAGTCACAAACGCTAAGAAAGCACATGATTACTCTTGTGTTGTGGAAGCTTATGTCTGTATGCTTAGCTTTGACTGACACATTATTTCTTCTCTGCACCCCAATCTATTTTCTGCCTCACTAAGCTTACAAAACTCTGCATAAATTTTCCTTCTCAGCTTGTTCTGTAATCCTATGAACACACTGTCTTCCTGTTCATTCCTTCAGCCAGTAAGTGCCAGCTGTTGGGTCCTGGAAACAATATTATTTATGTGAAGAAAAAAAGTGAAAAATAAAAGTAGTTGATCAGAAAGCTGTGAAACAACAAAAACCTTGTGACTGCACTGAAATGTTTGAGTCAAATAAAAAAAATTATTATGGTTTCCATCAATCAAAGTACAAAACAACTTAGACTACAAGTTTACCATGAAATGATAAAATTCTGAGTGTTTTCAGTCTATAAACAAATCCATTTTTGGTTGTTCTCTTTTGCATGAAACAGAGGTCATGCTGAGAAAGGAAGAAAAAAACCTGGAATGAACATAAATTAATTATCTTAATATATTCTGCCATATTGCATCCGTCAAAAATATTCTCATTTTTTATGGGAAACACGCAACACCCCATGCATGCCCCTTTCAATTTTTTACAAGTTATAAAGCATGTTGCATTTTCAAATTTCAAGTGTTTAAAATATTTTAGCAGAAGCGCATTAATAAGTGCATATATAATTAACAGTGAGTAACTATTTGCATGAATGACGATGGCTTCCAGGAGGCAGTGCCTCCACAGAGAGCCAGAGAAAGCTGATCTTTATGGAGATGTACTAGGAGGGAGGTGCACCTTCACATGGATCTGCAGTCCCTGCTGCAGAACTTGAAGTTACATGAACACCTATGATAAAGAAGGGAATGACACTATTGGGTAGCAGTGGATTAATGTCCTGCCTTGCTCATGAGGCCTTTCATGAGTCCCCTGCCTGGCAGTAAGAGAAACACAGCAAGTCTCTCTGACAGACACAACAGCCATAGTATCTCCTGTCAAAATTATACGCATTTGCAGTTTGCATAGGTTAAGGAAGTATCAGAAATGGTAGCTCTCTTAGAGAGTCTATCATGTTGTACTTGTTTGGGCAAGAAACAATATTGCTGACAGTACTCCCTTGTACAAAAGGTGTCTTCTTTCACATCCAGCACAAGTTAGTTTTCCCAAGTAACAACTCTGAAGTGGGCAAGTGTTGTCTACACCTTACCTCACCATGTATTGTCCAACCCATGTTATCTAGTGTGTGGAGTGAAGAAAGCATGCTGGCCTTTTTTAGGCATAGGATATGAAACCTCAAAGTTCATGCCTGTCAGTGTTTCCACTTGACCTGTCACTATTTATCAAGACCAGAGATATGTAGCAGATTTGCTAGATTTGCTAAAGAGGAGCTTTATTCTTGAGAAGACAGATCCACTTTTTCCTCAGTAGTTTTCTTGGAAACAGCTGATGCCTGAGCAAAGAACAGAAGTGATGTGTGCAGCTAAGGAGTAACTATTTTCTGGAGAATCCAGAAGGACTTTTGAATTACTGGGAGGATTGGCGTACTTCTTTTGGAGACATATAGCCACAAAAGTCCAAACAGAAAAGTCACTTTTACAGTGCCAACGTGCCAACAGTTCCACAGTTCCAGTGAACTGGACCACTCCAGGTAACATCTTGACATTCTTGTAACATCTAGAGTCCGGAGGCATGTGATTGTTATCTTATTTTCCAATCCATGGTGTTTGATAGTTCAATAGTACCTATTTCTCTTGCCCTTAGAAATGATGTTCCCCAAGGGAAAGACAGTTGGGAAGAATAACACAGCCCATCTGTGTTGGCATGTAGAGATCATTGGGCTACTAATGGGTCAGGGAGATGTGCTGGTTTAAACTCAAAATTGCTGTAGCTTACCATCAGAAAATAAGCAAACTTAACTATAATATTCCTGATGTGGTCTTCTGTCTTTAATCTGTGTGCCGCTATACATTATGCCTTTGTGATATGTAAAAGAATAGGAGGCCTAGTTCAGATTAAATGTACTACAGTGACTAGTTGGTGTGGTTTTTCATTGCACTAACAATAGCGTTGTAATGCAGGAGCTCTGAATAATGATATTACAATGAATCCAGAAGCCTGTTGAAGAAAAGTACCAGAGATCCCAACAGACACAGTACAATGAAATAACACATAGAATAATCTTATGTTATGAATAATTCTAGTACTTTTGTGAAAAAAAAATATTATTGTGGCTATACTTTAGTATTCATAAGTAATTTTTAGTATAATTTTAGAATTTGCGATCAGAGACAGAAACAGCACTAATATTTGGTGAAAAACTTGGAAAGAGGGAGTCACTAATAAATCAAACACCTTTACATCTATTTTGATTGCTTCCTAGCAAGGCCTGGGTGATACGATACAAGAGTGTATGAAAGCCTAGACATTCATTCAGTCTCTGGCCTCAAAAAAACCTAAAAGCATTCATCCAGGTAGCCATAATCAATATGTTCTGCCACAAGTACTAAGCTGGTTAGGAGAGCTCATGTTTTCTTATAAGAGTTAAACCAGATCTTCCAGACAGGGCAGTCTGGACTTTCAGGGTTTCTGAAATTGCGAACTTTAGCTGAATTGTTGAGATGCACGTGGAAATATGGAAGCTTCCTTTTATTTTGATACTTGCTTCTCTGCACAGTTGTTTTTAGAGTTTCTTGCTTTATTCTTTGGATATCCTTTGAAAGTAGTCATCAAAGCAAACCTTAAAGATGTCTACTGATAAACTGATGAGTACTGCACCGAATAAAATACTGAATTGTTAATATACTTTGAGATGACTGAATCATACGTATTACCCTATGAAGAAGGAGGCAAATCACATGCTGTACCTTTATCAGATAAATCCTAAGCTCTTCACCTTCTATTCCTTACAACTATCTGATGAAGAACCTCGCAGATCTTTTGCGTTCATAGTGAATATTCACAGAAATTGCTCCATTCTTTCAAATCTTTTACCCAGAGTATGGAAACAGGCTGGAGTCATGATGCTTATGAGGCAGATCTTAAGGGAAAGAGGATGCATCATGACAGAAAATGGTCTTCCAGCTGTGTTTTCCATCTTCAAAATCCAAAATTTGAATCTTCTTCCCTTCATTTACCCTTTCCACCTTCAAGATAGTAGTGGAGGATCTCTGAAAGATAGCAAGGGGATACCATGGCGAAAAGTCTGGAGAGGTTTTTTTTGTATTGTTTTCTGAAAATACTATGATAGTACACATACAGGCCTCTTCTTCATTCTTTCAGCACAGAGGAAACAACCAGTTCTGACAAGGCAGGTACATGCCTTTCAAACATACGCATACCATCTACTGCATTTCCATACACGTTAAAACCAAATTCCCCAAGCCCAAGGGAAAAAATGAAAGCAAGAGATTGCAAACAGCATAAAATGAAGAATCTTCTGGGTTTAAGAAATAAATGATAATTATAATACAATAATAAAATTTACAGATTTATAATACACAAACAGAAATGTTACACAAACACACAGCATGTGGCAGAACCTTGGGCTTTTGAAGTGTTGGATATAATTTTTTATCTCAAAGGCCAAGACTCAAAATTGACTGGCTTTCCAAGCAAACCTTTGTATAGGCAGTGTCTGTGTATATAAAAAAGCCCCAACATTGTATTTTGCTCTAAATCTCTGAACAGTTTCTTAATGAAAGCAGACAAGAATGTGCTTTTTACAGCAGAGTATTAATAAAATTGACATGGTCACAGTGATGACATAACCAACAACTATTGTTCTCTAATAATTTCCATAAAAGAAGCCAAAACAACCAACATGATGTAAAACCATAACAGAAGAATTCAAAAGGCCAGATTGCCCTGCTTTTGGCTTTCTAACCTAGTGCTGTCTGCAACTGCAGGGTCCCTGTGCTCAAATTTATGTAAATGTTTCCTGCTTGTAAGGAGAAAAATGCTTTTACGTTGAATTGCCATGGAACCATCCTCTTTTTCTCCTGTTTCCTCTCCTACCATAGGATTTTACACTCAATTTATCAGGCAATTAAAACTCAAATCAACAGTCACGTAGCAATTATGTTATAAGGGGAATATATTGCAAACAAAGGCTTGATTAACTCCTCAACATGCCAGTAAAAACTGTAGCTGGGGTCTGTGTATCATCTCGATAACAAAACAATTTTTTCTTGAATTGCTCTCTCTGGGGAACAGAGGAAACGATGGAATGTACTGGGAATAATGATAAAATATGGGATAGGTAATAGGTAGCCAATTTCAAATGCTGGTCAGCGTGACTGAAAGGAACTGCTGCCTCATACCTGCTTAATTCTTTTCACCATAAAATGACTTGGTGATCTTACTATAGCTTCTTATGCAGAGTTTCTTACATTACAGGTTCACAACTGACACTAGGAGACATTTTTGTTCATAGTTTCAAGACAAGACGCAAACACAGTGTCAAGTAAGCTTTCACTTTTAGAGAGGATTACTGTCCAAACTCATTGCTTAGACAAAATGTTTGTGCTCTGCTTCTGGTTATGGTGAAAATTTGATATCAAGGTTGGTAGTCTGTCTTTTCTTGTGATGGGCTCATCACTTTGAAAATCAATACCAACCTTCACAGTACTGCATAACAGTTAACTCACCAGAGTTTGGGACTCCATGGATTTCTCACACAACTTTTATTCCATAATTCCTTTTAAGATGCTTCCCTGGCTACATGACATCTAGGTTTTGTGGATTTTCCCTAGTGTAGAGTAGCTGTCCAGGCAAAAATGTGAGAAGGTCTAAACGAAGCACTAGTTTTAGACACGAGTTGTGGAAGTAGCCCCAGACAAATACTGAAAATCAGGTGTTTGACCTGCAGCCAGAGCAAATTATTCTAATATCAGACTTGTCATGCCTCAGGTGTTGTTTTCATAGTTTGAATGGAACTATAGGCCTATTGAGACCTAAATAATAATGATATTTCTTATTTGCAAGTTCAAATCTATGGAACTTATACTTTTAAATCTTTTTCTCTACAAGACAACTCTGTTCTAAGACTGGGAATAAACTGTGAGCTGTTAAGAGAACTGTTAAATACAAGAAAGCACAGGGAGAATGGGAATTAAAGGCACAGGTCATATCACATTATGGCTGGCTGCATAAATTCCAGACTGAATGCTCTATGCTCTCCACTCCAAACAAATAATTGAGTCCTTCATAGGTGAGAATTTTCTGAGGTACATAAGGCCTTATCCAAACTTATGAGTGGAAGTGAAGACCCTTGCATGACTTCTTCAGAGTTTTACACAAATCTTCAGAGTTTAAGGAATTCCAGAAAATAATTTTTAATGAAGGAAGAGAACAGAGATTGCATGTGCATAAGGGGAGGGAATTGGGAATGAGGGGGAAAGAGAATAAGAGCGAGAATGAAACCAAAGGTGCGTGTAGGAAAAGGGGAAGAAGGAAAATAGGTTTAGAGAGTGGAACTGAATAAACAAAGGGGAGACTAGGAAAGACAAAGGAAAAAGAGAAAAGGAAAAAAAGAGAAAGAAAGAGGAAAAGTACCTAGAAGAATGGAGGGAACAGAAGAAAGAAAAAGTGATTAAACTTCTTTACATATATACATCTTTACATATATACTGGAAAATTCTGGAACAGGGAAAAAGATCATAGAATCATAGAATCAGTAAGGTTGAAAAAGACCTCTAAGATCATCAAGTCCAACCGTTAACCCAACACTACCATGCTTCCTAAACCATGTCCTGAAGTACCGGGTCTACACATCTTTTAAATGCCTCCAGGGATGGTGACTCTCAAGAAAAAGATAAGAAAGCAAAAGAACACTTTGAACTGAAAGAAAAGAAAGGAGAGAAAACTAAAATTCAACTGAAGATGTACTAAAATGACAAAATATTACAACTAATCTGTGCATTGTTTGATTCTGGAAATGGAAATAATTGTTTCCAGTGAAACGAAATGAAACTCCAAACGTAATCAAATAACCAATACTTCTTAAAGCTAACATAGTTATTTATCAAGCTGTGTCTCACATAGCACAATGCACCTATGAAATAAGAACTTGCGCTCCGTGCTGTGTCTCAGGAGTCAAAAAGTAACCTGGACTGCAAAAAGGATATATTTCCTGTCATAGTACTGGTCCCTCTACCAGTCCCTACTATGAGCCTTTAACAGAGATTCCCTGTCATGTAAAATGCTCTTTGTTTTTCAAAGCCATGTCTTTGTCCTACTTCTTAAAAACATTCCATGGAATTACTATTTTACAACTAAATGTAATGGAAAGCAAGGTCTTAAATAACTTAGCACATAGATGCCCATACACTTCACACAGTGGACTGCTATGAACTGATCCAAATTCTCATCTGCCCCTTCTGCCCACTCAGATGCATGGCCATGACCATGGCTCTGCCTTCACTAAATCAAATTCTTGTCTACACTGGATTTTGTATATCCTAATAAACAAAACAAAGCAAAACAAACAAACAAACAAATAAAAGTAACTGAGAAGAATGAAAGAAGTTCTAGAGATAAAGGGACAGTAAACAAGAATTTGAAAAATTCTTCTGTTTCTGGAATGGAAAAGTAAAAAGTAACATACTCTTGTGGAAATATAATTAAACTTCTGGAACATAATTTCAGCAAATATTAGGAAAAGGTATGAATCGCTCCATCTGTTAAGTATAAATTTAATAAATTTTTCATAAATGCTTTACAATGGTAATTGGTCATTTGAAATGCCGTGCCTCCACAACTAGAGAAAGGCAAATGTTGCACCCATCTTCCAAGAAGTCCAAAAGAACAAACCAGAAATTTACAGGTTGGTCAGTCTTGCTTTGCTCCTGAGGAAAGTCATGGAACAAATATTCTTGAATGGTATTTTTGGGCACGTGAAGGTGAAGGTGAGTGGAAACTGTCAGCATGGATTTACCAAGCGTGTATTGTGCCTATCCAACCAGATTGCATTCTGTGATAAAAGGGCTCAATTTGTGGACAAGGGGAGAACAACTTTCCTAGACTGTAACAGTCCTTTCAACACTGTCTGCAACAATATTCTTGTAGGATCCAAATCACGATATAATAGTCTGTATGTGGGGACACCAACCAGGTAAAAAATTGGCAGGCTTGTCAAGATCATAGTAAATGGGTCATACTCTGGAGATAACAAGTGGGGCACTGCAGGGTCTATCCTGGCATCTGTCCTGCTCAACATCTCTGTCAATGACCTGGAGAAGGGGATGGAGGCTACATGCATCAAGTCCGCAGATGATACCAAGCTAGGGTGACCAGTGAGCAGTACCGGGCTAATGACTTACACATAAGGAAAAGGTTAAAAGCTAATATGGAATATTGAAAAATGTGAATGCTATGCTTAAGATGCCAGATCCCAGTATCATTCTCTACTTTTCTGTAAAGTAATAGCTTTACGGTTCATAGGCTGTTTCACAATTTTTCCTTCATAAATATTTGCTTTGAAGTGTGTTTATATTATAAGCACGATCCTCATTTGAAAGAGTTTTATAAGGTAATGATCCTTCAGCAAAGGCCTAGATGAGTTAGCAATATATTTAACATCAGTCCATTCTGAAATTCCAGCTGATCGGTGTGGCTTTGAATATTTTATTTATTCACAATGAAATCTTTGCCTGAATTAGTTGGGTTATCCCTTTGCTTCAGTTGGTTAGTGAGATTTATAGAAGAGTTGAAAATGCAGTTTTCATAATTCAGAGATGCCAACTTGACAGAACCTAAGTAAAGGTGTTTCTTCTAAAGTTCATCTTGCATCAGAAGGCCTTCTGTGAATACATGGATAGCATGCTGTTTATTTGCCCTCCACTTCTCCCTAAAGGTATGGTAATATACAATTGTGATAAGTGACATGTCTTTTCTCTTTTGTTCTTATTCTATGTTTTATTTTTTTTCCCTACTTTCATGTTTTCTCCTTTAAGAAATAAATAACCTCTCAAGTCTCAGTGTGAGTCCAGGAGTTTTGAAGGTTTCGGATTAATTTCTGTGTTTATTTCATTAATAATGTATCAAAATTCAGAAGGACCAAGAAGCAAATAAAAAATATAATGCCTTTCCATCAAAGGAAAATTAAGCAACAGCAGCATTTTCTATAGTGTATTACAGATGTCTGTCTTCCTTTAAAACTAAAAATTAAGAAATTATTCATCTGCAGTGTCAAATTCCATAATCTGTGTTCTAAGTGAAACTTTTAAGAAGTCTGTAATCCTAGATCTAAAGTTGGATGGTTAATTGATTGGAATCACAGAATGGTAAGGGTTGGAAGGGTCCTCTGGAGATCATCTTGTCCAGCCTCCCTGCTTGAGCAGGTACACTTAGGACAGAATGCATAGCACCATGCCCAGGTTGGTTTTGAATGTCTCCAGAGAAGGAGACTCTACAGCTTCTCTGGGCAGCCTGTTCCACAGCTCTGTCACCCTCAAGGTAATGATTTTTTCCTCATGTTTAGGAGAAACTTCCTGTGTTCTGGTTTGTGCCCATTGTCCCTTGTCCTGTCATTGGGCATTATTGAAAACAGTCTGGCCATCCTCTTGACACCCACCCTCTAGATATTTATAAGCATTGATAAGATCCCCCTCAGTCTTCTCTATGCTAAACAAACCCAGGTGTCTCAGCTTTTCCATGTAAGGGAGATGCTCCAGTGCCCTGATCATCTTCATAGCTCTCCACTGGATTCTCTCCAGTAGTTTCCTGACTTTCTTGAACTGGGGAGCCCAGAACTGGATGAAATTCTCCAGATGTGGCCTCACTAGGGCAGAGTAGAGTGGGACGATAAGCTCCCTCAACCTGCTGGACACACTTCTTTTTATGCAACCCAGGATACTGTTGTCCTCTTGGCCTCAAAGGCACATTGCTCACTAATAGTCAACTTGCTGTCCACCAGCACTCCCAGGTCCTTCTCAGCAGAGCTGCTTTCCAGTAGGTGAATCCCCAACCTGTACTGGTGCATGGGGTTGTTCCTCCCCAGGTGCAGGACCTTGCACTTGTTTTATTGAATTTCATGAGGTTCCCCTCAGCCCAGTGCTCCAGCCTGTCTAGGTCTCACTGGATGGCAGCACAGCCTTCTGGTGTGTCAGCCACTCCTTCCAGTTTTGTGTCATCAGCGAGCTTGCTGAGGTTACACTCTGTCCCTTTGTCCAGGTCACTGATGAATATGATGAACAGTACTAGGCCCAGCACAGACCCCTGGGGAACACTTTTAATGAGAGTCCTCCAACCAGGAGGTCTCTGCACCATTGATAATGACCATCTGAGCTCTGCCATTCAGCCAGTTCTCTACCCACCTCACCGTCCACTCACCTAACCCACACTTCCTAAGCTTACCTGTGAGGGTGTTAATGGGAGACAGTGTCAAAAGCCTTGCTGAAGTCAAGGTAAGCAACATCCTCTGCTTTCCCTTCATCTACCCAGCCAGTCATGCCATCATGGAAGGCTATCAGGTTGGTCAAGCATGATCTCCCCTTGGTGTATCCATGCTGACTACTTCTGATAACCACCTTTTCCTCTACATGCCTGGAGATGAGCTCCAGAATGAACAGTTCCATCACCTTTCTGGGGATGGAGGTGCGGTTGACTGGCCTGTAGTTTCCTGGTTCCTCCTTCTTTCCCTTTATGAAGACTGGAGTGACATTGGCTCCCATCCAGCCCCTGGACATCTCTCCTGTCCTTCATGACCATTCAAAGATGATGGAGAGTGGCTTAGCAAGAGCATCCACCAGCTCCTTCAGCACTTGTGGGTGCATCCCATTGGGGCCCATGGATTTGTGAGGATCCAGTTTGCCTAGGTGATCTCAAACACAATCCTCCTCAGCCAAGGTCTTCCTTTCTCCAGATTTTCTCTCTCACCTCTGGGGGCTGGGATGCCTGAGGGCCAGCCTTAGCAGTAAAGACTGAAGCAAAGGCAGCATTCAGTAACTCTGCCTCCTCTGCATCCTGTGTCCCCAGGGCACCCACCTTGTTCAGCAGTGGGCCCACAGATTCCCCACTCTTTCTTTTACTACTGATGTATTTGAAGAAGCCCTTCTTTTTATTCTTGATAACCCCTGCTGGATTTAGTTCCAAGTGGGCCTTGGTCTTCCTCATTGCATCTCTGCATACCCTGACAACATTCCTATATTCCTCCCAAGTGGCCAGTCCCTTTTTCCACATATTGTAAACCTCCTTCTTCCATGTGAGTTTTTCTAGAAGCTCTTTGCTCATCCATGTGGGTGTCCTGGCTTCTCTGCTTGACTACTTCCTCACAGGGATGCACCAATCTTGAGCTTGGAGGAAGTGGTACTTGAATATTGCCCAGCTTTCTTGGACCGCCCTACTTTCTCGAGCCCCAGCCCATGGGATTCCTCCTATCAGGTCTTTGAAGAGGCCAAAGTTGGTTGTCCTGAAGCCAGGGTTATAATCCTACTTGTCACCATGCTTCTACCACACAGGATCCTGAACTCCACCATCTCATGATCAGTGCAGCTAAGGCTAACACCGACCCTCACATCCTCAACTAGACCTTTGTTATTATGAGGTCCAGCAGCACATTTTGCCTTACTGGCTGCTGCACCACCTGCATCAAAAATTTATCATCGATGCTCTGCAGGAACTGCCTGGATTGTTTGTGCCTCACCTTGTTGCTTTACAAGCAAACATCAGGGTGGTTGAAGTCCCCCATGAGAACTAGGGCCTGCGATCGTGAGGCTACTTCCAGCTGTCAGTAGAAGGCCTTGTTGACTTCCTCTTCCTGATCAGGTGGCCTGTAGCGAATGCCCACAACAGTGTTTCCAATATTTGCCTGCCCCTTAATTTTTACACATAAGTTCTTGACTTGTTCTTCCTCCACCCCTAGGCAGAGCTTAATGCATTCCAGTTGCTCCCTCAGATAGAAAGCAACTCCCTCACCTTGCCTTGCTGGCCTGCCTTTTCTAAAGGGTATGTAGCCATCCATGACAGCATTCCAGTCGTGCAAGCTGTCCCACCATGTCTCTGTAACTGCAGTCAGAGAGTGGCCCTGCAAATATATACAGATCTCCAGCTCTTCCTGTTTATTTCCCACACTGAATGCATTGGTGTGCAGGCATTTCAAAGAGGTAATTAAGCAGAGAGCCCTCTCTTTCACGTATGTACAGAAATGACAGCTTAAAATCTTTCATTCTGTCATTAATCCGTGTAATCAACAATTGTATTTGAGAAACCTAGTTTCAAATGAATCAACTAGAAAATATCTGGCACCTAAAACTCTCAGTGCCTTCTCTGAGAGATTTTACCTTGAAATGAATAACTATGTAAATATCCTTATTCCTGTTCAGTTACTGCGGTCATATAAAAGAAAACTACGCAAATTTTCCAGAACATAAAAGGAGTAAATAAGTGTCTAAAGGCAAGTTTCACATGAAATATGTGTCTAAAATGAGTTTCATAAGTAGTCATCTACTACTTTTTAAATAGTCAGTGACTGACTGTTTGCACGGGTATTGCTTTAGTCTTAGGAAGACCCATGAATGAAAAATGAAGTGAAGACTTTTTCTTGACATTGAAATTCAGTCTAGTTATATACTGTCAATGAACAGAAAGTGTTGGATTACTTAAAACATTGTTTAACTTCACATTGTTGATTTTTACAGTAGTTGAGTCAATGAAATATATCATGAAAGCAGAACAGATTTTCTAGAACTTCCTGGGAAATTTGCTTGGGACACCTTAAAAAGTATCTATTCACCTCATTGTTAAACATTGCTATTTCTGCTTCATATGATAATAATAAATATTGAGTGGCAATGTTATTTACACAATTGGATTGGTGCACGTAGTAGTTCATAAGTAATGACAGGATTCTGACTTGAGAAGTTTATGGTGTAAATTAAGGATAAAATGTAGGAGTACCCATGCTGGCTTTATTCTCTATCACTGACTGTGATAATGAAATTCCTGCTGACTTGGTAAAAGTACAGCCTCAATATATGCTTTTTATGGACTCACCATCTTGAAAAGGTGACCAAAAAAAAAAAAAAAAGTGAAGGAAAATTGGAGAAAAAATTATATTGCAGTGTATACCCTTTGTTACTCTTGGGTTCATGGGGTATCTGTAAGTTTGTGATGGAAAAGTGAGTGACGAACGACCAGCCACAACTATTTATGAAGAGGCAGCAAGGCTGCACATCATGTGAAATGTGAAAAAATGGACCACATTTAGGTGCCTGACTGAGAAAAGGAAAGACGAGAATGAGGGAGGTCTTATGAAACACAGTTTGGTGCACAAATTGACATGTTGCAGGAACCTAGAGACAGAAGGTTTAAAATATGCAGTTTTCAAAGAACACCTTCTAATAGAGATTAGGGAACTGTAGCAATGATGAACACCTAGCAAACTGGCAGTAAGGCAGCAACAAAGACCAGGAAGTTTTTCTCTCCTCATGTTTGTAATTGGCATGAGAGAGTTGATGGGCGTGAAATTGCAACCAAACTGATTCTTTCATCAAATATGAAACATCATCATAATACTTCCTCCATTGTCTCTACAAATTCTGATGCCAGCCATGATCTGAGAAATGCTGAACTCCTGTGCAGACTGCTGTGTTCTTAATATTTGCCTCTGAATGGGTGTACCAGAAATTCACACTGTATATCTTGCAAAAGCTATCTTGGTGAAATTCAAAGGCCAAATTTTGGAAATAGGAAAAGACATTTTGAGCTAAACCTCTCTGACAGGCTTACCTAAAGGGACCTTGCAAAACACAGCAAGGATTCCTGCGCTATTGGAATTCTTCCCAAGTAGATGTGGAAATAATACCCTTATTCAACTGAAGTTGGGCTGCATGAATCCTGTTACAAAGGGCAAAGAGTATACAGCTATCACCTTGGTTTGAAAGTAATGGGAGTCTTTGAAACTACTTTTCTAGCCTGAATTTTACTGTGTTTCAAGTTTACATTCTTATAGTGGCTTTCCATATCTCCCTGTGTGTCATGCTTTTATTTCAAATGGTTGAAGTATAGCATGCTCAAAAAATGATCAGTTTCTGTAGAGTTACTCCACTGCTCTTTCCTTCCGTATTGCCATCTTGTTCCTCAGGATCCTAGATGATATAATGGGAGATGTTGAAAGACTATATGAAAAGCCTTTCTACGCCTCATGCAGCCAGGTGAGAGTGAAGAAAAAAAGGAATGAAGATGACTGTGCGTTTTTTTTGCTACAAGCACAGTAGTATGCTGCCACACCAGATCTTAGAAACAAAGAAATCTTGTTTGAATAATTTGGATAAATTAATTGGTTCCTTGCTTGAAATGACCTAGAGAAATTAGTGAGTTTAGAAATTCAAATTTCATAAATTAGGTTTTGGATTTATTGATAAATATAATCAGAGATGTTTGTGATTTATATAAACATAACTTCTTACAAATGGCTATTTATAGGAATCAGAAAACCCACATGAATAAATCTGAATAAAAGTTTTCCTTACCGATCGACGTTCACTGACATACATTATTATGATATGAAAATTTCAACTCAGTGCTAGGAATGGAACTGACATTTTCATAATAAAGAAATGTGCACACTGCCTATGTATTTACATTCCAGTACCACAATGCTTTCTATTGCTGTAGAGCTTTATTTAGTAAGCATTAATAATCATCTCTCTCAGCATTCCCAGAGACAGGTAATACAAGTATTAATATCCCTAGTGTTCAAAGGAGAAATGGCATAGTCTTTTATCAAAACCTGTCTGATAAGGTAGCATTTGGTGAGGGGTGAAAGTGGTATTGAATATTTTATGGCAGCAATCATTTTAAATATTTTTCAGCAACACAAAGATCTACTGCAGTAGTTGTCACGTTAAGATGTAGCTGCTTCATTCAAAAAACAGCCCAGAGTAATAATGATTTCTTAGCTACCTGGAGGCACAAATCTTTTTTGCAGAATGATTTTTTTTTCCCAATCACAAAATAAATCCATTTGTAAATCTCTGAGTCCCTATTTTTATCTATTAGTTGAAAAACAATGTCCTCATTATCAATTGCAATTTAATATGAACCAAAACTAGTACAAAAAATGCTGCAATTGAATGAGATCACCAATATATGATGTTTAGTCCCAACATTTTTTTTCTATAATTGCCTGTTTGCCTCAGAAGTACACCAAGTCACTTGCAACTACAGTTCTTTTTCCTTTTGAAAAAGTTGCACTCATTTTTCACTATTTGTAGACATAGAAGGCTAGTTCTTTTTCCTGTATATTGAAATTCTTACTTTTTTCTAAATGCAAAGATATCTACTGCTCAGGGCAAAGTTACTTATAACAAGCTTCCTCATCTATGAATCACTAGGCTCAGCCAACATGCTGCTTGCTTTCCAAGAAATACTACTGTTTTAGGCAGCTGAGAACGTCATGAACTAGCTTTTGCCATTCCACTAAATAAGGGCAGACTTTCAAGGTGTCATGATAATGAAAACTATTAAAAAGCCAGTAAATATATATTAAAAAAAATTATCCCTTCTGGAAAGAAGTAAGATAAAATAAACAAGCTGAAGCATGAATTTTCCTCTTGCTACTTGAACTGAAAGAAAAACAGTGAAACAAACCAAACAGCAAATCCCCCCTTTTCTGATAACAAAAAACTTGAATTGTGGATTCCTGGTTTTGCTTGAGAAATCCTGTTAAGTATGCAATGCATGTGTGATACCTTGATTATGCTCTGTCCCATGACCTTTACATACAAGAGCTTTGAATACATGAAGAAAGAAATTGAAATCTGGAAATAAAACTGTGATGCTGATATATAAAATATCTGGCTTCCACTGGATCACTATTTGCAAGCAAAATGGTGCTGGTTTTGACACCAAAAGTCATAATTACCTATCCCTAATAATCCTACAACTGCACCTATTGGTATTACAAATGCTGTGTGCCCTTGGACAGAACTGCTGACACAATTCCCAACTGTATGAGAAATAGTTGAAGTCCCTTTGAACAGTTTAGAAACCCTCTACTAGGGGGCTAGATTTAGCTCTTGTAGGAAGCGTATGTCACTAGGCTACTTATGTTGAATATAGCTGGTAATGCTGAATGAAGCCCAAGCCCATCTGTTTCAGTACAACTGTTTTGCACTCTATCCTATGTACACAGCCAGACACTCAAGTAAGGTCTCCAACCTGGAACTTGTTTTTTCTCTGTTTTTACAAAACACAGTTCTTTTAATGAATTTTTTCATGTTATGAATTCCGTGTTCTCCTGTCCCACATATTTGTGAAAGAGATGGCATCAATGGGAAATTGGTAGTGTTTTTTCCACTAAACAGTGGCTCACTAACAGTAGAGTTCACAGCACTAAGATTTTATAACAAAACCTGGTCTGAATCTTGCTTGGGTCTGCATAGTTCTTTCTTAGCATTTCTGCAGAAAGCATGGAAGTGATTCATATTTAGCTAATGGGATAGCTTGTGCTTGAATATTACACATCACACTTTACCTCACGTAACACTCAACTTCTTTCTATTGTGTGGTGATAATGCTGCTGATACACCTAAATTACCAAAAGCCACTAAGACCATACACACTTATTTATATATAAATAATATTCCCACTCTAATAATAATTACATATGTTAATATAGTTAAGGATAATTAACAAAATACCATTGCATATAGTTAGCTAGCTAGATGTGATTCAGACTGCTCTCTCACGCTTATATGTGCCAAATGCTATGTCAGGTAATTACAGAGTATTGAATGTTACTGATGTTTTATTTGATAAACAAAGATAAGAAATCAAACCCATGAAAATGTGAAAAAGAGTCAATTTGCCTTTCTTTTTCCTCTGGAGCTTTGCAAACTTTGCTCTGGCAGACCACAATAAAAGCAAAGCCAAAGTGTGTGACTTGGTACTGAAGACTATACCATACAATTTTCCACTTTTCCAACTTTCTACAGTTTTTTCTTGTGTAGTAAGGTTGGGCTGAAAGCCAAAGTGAGGTCTTGCATATTCACAATGACTTTTGCTTCAGGAAAGCTGCAGCTAGAATGTAACTTTTACAAACACCTAACTGTTTCATGAACTAAAACTAATTTTCACTTGTCTGTATTACAAGAGTATCACTAGAAGTTGCACGGATCAACAGATTGTCCTTTACTAAGTAATCAGCCCTCTGACAAATGCTTCCTGCAAGTACTCCTTGATGTACTGCAAGTGGGGAGTATACTTACCTGACATTTTAAGTTAATCATAATTTGGTGTCTAATTCTAATTGCACAGTTAATCAATAGTTTTTCCATGTGTTGTGGATGAACACCTAAACAGTAGGTGAAATCCATTTGATTAATTGTATCACTTCCAGCTGTGGCCTGATCTTACCTTAAACAAACAGTCTTAGATAAAATTATTTTTAAAATGAAACATTTCAGTTCCAAGCTGTCTGAAAACACTCATGCTCAGATTTAATGGTAAAATCTTAAGAAACTTTTTTGTAGCTAAGTTCTTTCTGAACAGCACAAAAGCCAGTTAATTGATACCACTATTTCCTCAAAGGTAGTATAGTTTCAGGAAGCATTTACAGAGTGGTATTTGCATATCAAAACTTACTTCTGTAGTACTGAGTTATGTATTCCAGCATAAGTGTGTCTATTTTTGAAGAACAGCAGAAGTGCTACTAGAAGTGCATGTTGTATAATGGAGGCAAGGCTTATTGTTTTGTAATGCACAGTATCTGTGGATAGAATTAGGTAAACACCAATTATCATCTCGTTGACTGGACAAGTCATTATGTCATCCACTAGTTGAGATCAAACACAGTGCTTTTCTGGTCTGAACTAATTAGATCTGGAGGTGGTAACATTTGTGAGTCTGGAAAGCACTGTAAAAAATAATGAACCGTGTTTTAGAAAATGAAATTTTATTTTGACCTTATGTTAGACAGAAATTGGGAATACCCACTTGGATAAATTCATCAGGAAATCGCCAGTGGTAGTTTCCTCTTCCCTACCAGGAACCACCTTTAGAATTAATTGAGTCAGCTGGCCTAGCAAGCAGATGTCCAATTATGTCATGGAACAGGGGTCACAGTGTCTCTTCTTAGGCAAAACTTGTGAAATATTCAAAATACAGCATGGTGCTGATGTGAAGCTTACATGTTTAAACTTAGCATGTTTTTAGGCATGTACTTTAGAAAGTAGCTGTGAAAGTGAGGCTAATAAACAGTATTATTTCTAGGGACAAATACAATTCAGCAAACATTCAGCAAATGTTTTTAAATCTGGCAACTAGTCTACTCAGAGGGGGATCTCTACTTGAGAGTGTATCCCTAGGTGGTGAGTAAAGAGAGATGCTTGGCTTGCTATTATATCTCTAAACACATCAGATAACTATGCCCACCAGCCTACTTGGACACAGCAGTGGGTTTGACCATCTGCTCCCAAATATGACTACAACTCTGCAGCTCCTCAGTTTTGGCACTAAAATTCGTGAAAAAAAGCAAGGGGTACTGAGAAACACTGGGTTCAGACAGGTGCCTTGGAAATTTATCCTTGGTAACATGTGTTATTGTAACAGTGATATGCATTCATTTCCACAGCACTATGAAAGTGCACAATTTGTGTTGGCATGGGACAGCAGAAGGTTGTCACTTCTGGTTAGTATTGCTTTCTGTAGAAACTACTGTTCAAATACTGTGTACTTGAGACCAAAAGGTAACAGAAAAACTCTGCTTAACACAAAATAAATACACCTCACTGCATGATGCCACAGATCATGGAAATGATTGTGTAGGAGTGAATTTCTCATTGCTACCTTCCAGAAAAGATCTAAGAGTATACAAGGCACAGCTACGGCACCTCCTCCATTCATTTATTTAATCAAGAACCCTTTACAAGAGATTTTGCAGAAAAGTGGATAGAGGCCACTATCTATGAAACTGTCATACAAAAGTGACAACCATTGTTCCCTTTTCCTTCCTTCAAGAACCATCCTGGAGACCTTTTTTGCTTTTCTAGCCTTCTGGCAGACACTGTCCTGCCCTCTGAAAATGGTGCAGAGTAGTATTCTTAAAGCTGACTTTATAAGCTGTTCGTCAAAATAAGAAAAAATAATGCCTGATGTTACAAAGAAGCTTTAATAAAGGAGGAAAAGACATGTTATAAAAACTGATTTAGGCTGTTTCTTCTCTTCTCTTAGATTTTGCATCTCAGATGGCTTGAAAGTACTCTGGTCCTAGTGATCAGAAACATGTCATGTGGCCTATTTGGGAACTCCTTTGTGTTTTTTTTCCAGTTTCTCGTGCAATACATTTAATTCTACTCTAGAGAATAAGATAATCCCCAAATTTGAAGGACCTTGGCACAGATTTCCTCAATGTGAATAAAACTTACAAACTCTAGATATTTGCCTGGAGAGATTTTCCCCAAGCATATATGTTTTAAAAACTCTGAACCTGACAGCTCTGTGTAAAGACATACCTGTAGTCAGTCCTAATTGTTTTTTACTGATTGCTGCCACCATCAGAGAACAAAAATACCTCCATTTTCTCAGACAAATTAAAAAAAGAAAAGAGAGGAAAACAATGTATTCACTTTGAGACAGAGGAAACCAAATAGAGTGTTAATTTTTCTGTTAGTCCAAATTCCTTTTTTTTTTTAAGATGGCCAGATTTCATTGCCGGAAGAGGCCAATAGCTTACTCTTAAATACAAATACGCTTGAGACTTAACACCTCCAGAAAAGTTCAAAAATATGTTGAAAGGGATTAAGCAAATCAAAAGACCAGAAAACTAGATATCTCACTAGAAAAAACTAGAATGTGACAGGAAAATGTGTCCAGCTCAGTTGATTTTGATAACAGCTTCTATAACTAATGTGAAATAGGGAAAGGAAATTCAGATACTAAATTTGAGCTTCCCTGGTGGTATAAAAGGTGAGGAAAATTAATGAAATGGAATACCCAGAATGAAAGCAAGAAGTAATGCTACCCAACTCCAAACGCTTGTCTGTAGTCTCTAACACTGCTATGAGTGAAATCACATGGAACATTGAGTAGCTCCAGGATCTCAGTAAACTATGTGTTTACCATCTCCACCCCAGCACCCTTTTGTGTCTATTTTATTTATTTTGGAAACTTCTTGAGTTTGCTTTCTAATATTCCTTTAAGGACCTCCTGTAAATAAGTCAATAATTTTTTAAGTTTTTGAATAAAAGTCTCCTTTTAAACAAAGAATATTTTCATTCAGTTAACACAGATACATATAAAGGAGTTGAGCCAGAAAGCATGAGATGAAGAGTAACAGCCCCGCCATCCAAATCCCATACCAAAGAAAATGTTCCTGCTTCACCTTTTTTTTCCATCAGCCTCAAGATGCCAAATCAGTTCTGTGCAAAATGTGCTGAAATAACAAAATCCAGAAGAAATCCTATTTGAATAGGTTTCTCTTTAATAATTGCCAGGACCTGGATGCTGACTCAGGTACTTGATGTCCCAGCTGGGGCTTGGACCTTCCTCGTCACTGTAGATGTGCCTGGTGATTACTGGACTCCTGGTGACCTTGCCTGCTGTCAGAGGCCTGCTGGACTGGCCCTGGGCAGGCACAGGGAGTATCTGCTGCATGCCCCACCTCTCATCCCACCTCACCTTGCAGTGCTGTGCCTACCTTTTCTGCACCTTGGAAATAATACTACGGATAAGACAACAACCTTTCAAGTGCTATGGTGTCTCAAGTGTTTCCCTTTGAAGAATGCTTAAGAATAAATAACTAAAGGCACCTTATATTCTTGAAAGTTTTTGTTAGCAGCTACGCAGAAACACACCTGGAAAGGTATGATTAACTGAGTTGCTTTCCATGAAATCCAGGAAGGGGAATTGAAGTGAAGATCCTAGACATTCATGACACTATATGGCAAAAAATGAGTAAAGTTGTTAAGGAGAACAGAAGACAACACCAGAGGCAACAAAAGAGACCATTAGGATTGATGTTAGTAAAGAAACAGGCAGCTCAAGTGGAGCAAGTAGTTTTCCTGGTCATCAGCAGAACAGAAATTCCGTCTACGCTCCAATTTTTTTTTTGTGTACAGAAGACAAGTGCTGGGGACGAGCTAGGAGCATGTACTACTCTAAGCTATGTAATACTATACCCTTTCCCCTTTTAGGAAATAGTCCAATGAGAAAATGGCACATCACATTCAATTAGTAAATGATTGAGGTTCTAGAAAACTGTACAGTCTGATTTAATGCATTTCATTTCACACATTTTGTTTCATTTCATCACTTTTTAAAAAGAATATTTATTCTTTAGCTTTTTAAGCACAGTGTATCTTTCTAGTTTAACAACAAGTCATTCGAGGTTGGCTAGCTTATTTTATTAGCTTGCATAGGCTATATATTTAATACAATGTTTCAAAGGATAAGTAGCATTCCATTGTTCCTGAAAGGAATCAGATTAATTAAACCTCCTGGCTAAATTCCCCTGAAATAATGAGTGAGCCACTTGTTACCCTGTTGGATCTCAAATGAAACAGAGAACAGATTTTTTGAAAAGGAGGCATTCTGCAAGGGCTGTCTAAGAATTTCAGTGCAGAGCTCTCCGCCAGCTCAGTGGGCTGCCCTGGAGATTGAAATGATGCCTAGATCTTTCAGGGGACTGTGGTCTGTGGCCAGATCTCAGAATGCCCATATGCTGTATTTTCTCAAGAAGGCCTTAGGAGGATGTCCTAAACTTATTTCCTTTCTCTCATTTGCTGGGAAGTTACGAGAGCAGCTATTAAAATCTCTCACAGAGGAACAGATATGTGACATTCTTCCACAGACCTCCTGTTTTGGAATGGTGAATTCTTTTTCAGAGCTCATTTTCTCTCTTAGGCTCATAAGCAGGATCTATTTGCTTTTCTCAGTATTGTCACTGTCCCTCTGAGTCCTCTGACACTGAGATAGCTACCTATGGGGGTAAAGCATTTCTTTTCCTACATGAATTTGAACTTAAAATCACCCACTTGATGTGTATCCTCAAGAGCATATGCAGTATCCTCTGTCTCACCTTCCACCAAAGTCTATTCTGAAAGCTTAAATTTTGTGTCCAGTATGGAATCACATCTCTTGTAAATTTACCTGTTGTTCAAGATATGTATAGGGAAGCTGAAGATCTCTCTTCTCTTGGATTCATGCCTTCAGTTAAATGATACCTTGCATTAAAAACATGGTTTTCTCTTCTGTCTTGATACAGCAACTTAGGAATGTTTTTGCCTTGGATAAAGGACAGACTTAATATATTTTTACTTTTCTTGTATTTTTTGTGCAAATTATTTTTAACTGAGTAACAGTAACATCTAAAAGGCCGAAGTTTATTATTCTGCATGTTGCAGGAGAGTCTCCTTGCCAAAGTTTAAGCCAAGTCAGGACTTTTTCAAGCACGATAACTGTGAAGGATGGTATTCTACCTCTCCTACACAGGATGCCTGCAACTGTACCATGTGCAAAGCAATGGAGAATAAGACTCCAAGATTTCAAGCTTCCCACAAGTTATGAAAGACAGCTATGATTTAATGATCAAAAATGTAAGATTTAGAATTCTGACATTGGTTGCATTTTGACAATGACTGTAGAAAGTATTTTTCCTCAGATGCTCCTCACAATGATGTTTTTTATGAGTATCTATTGCCAAATAAGACTGAAAACCAGCGGAAGTATTACTGCACTGAAACCTGTGCTCCAGGAGTATTAACCTCCTTATGTTATTAATTTTGCATATTATAAAGAAATCATATATTAAAGTTTTATTACTGTAAAACCAATGGAGCTACTAATGTAAAAAACTCTAAAAAACACTACTTCTCTTAGGAAGAATCCTATGTGAAAGCAACTTCTGCTATCAAAATGAGAACACTCTCTTTTAAGGATCCTTTAAATTACAACAGATAAAATGTGACTGAAATAGATGTTCTTAATAATTTCTAATGGTAAAGTAAAAATACAATTATGTCAAATTTTATTCTTAGCTTACTTAATTATTCTGGCCAATCTGTCAATTATAGATATAGTCTTTTGTGGCTGTCATGACATCATAAAAGAATATCATCAGGCCAAACCAGAATTTCCCTTGACACAAAATAAGACATTTTGCATAATGATCAGGGACAGAGGATCAAAGACATCAAAGGAAACAAATACACACAGAAACCATTCAGTAGAGTACCAGTTTAACTTTTCAGGTCACCTGAGAGAAGCAAAATTCATGCTATCCAGAGCTAATATATCTGTACCAATTGTGGTCCTGATCATTGAGTCACACTTTTTCATCACATCAAATTCTTAGAGTTAATAAAATAATTATATGTAAGTAAGCCATATTTCCAAGAAGGCGTAAGACCTAATTCATTCCTTCTTGCAGACAATAAACCAATTCTCCTGGTAAAAATTGCCATGAAAGCGGCAGTACTGACAATATAGGATAACCTTTATGTCCCACATTGGGACAAGAAAGTACCTTCTGGTACAAAGATATTACTACAATATTTCAGCATTTAAGCCAACTTATTCTACAAAAAAAAAGAGGTATGACAGAAGAACTTGAATAAGGCAAGTATCAGTATGATATTTAATCAATCATTTGATTGATTGAATCAAGGAATTAAACCAACCTGAGGCCCTTCCCGGATTTAGTATTGAGCAGAGGCCTGCCATATCTTATTGCACTGTGCAGAAGCCAGATTCATTTTCCTCACCCTCTCTCCACCTCAGAGGAATTTTCTGCTCACTGTTATAGCTGGAACTGATTTCCTTCCTAAAAGCAGAATGTTTAAAACAGTCAGGTCATAAATGAAAATCTGTCCCAGTCTTATGGCACTTCTGCTTAGCATATATTTCTGACAGTAAACCAAAAATGGTGATAATCACAGACAAGAAAATAATGGTTGTCTTTGTCTAGAGGCAATTATGTTTTATTTCTTAGAGTCACTTTATGCATAGTGCATTTTTTTCACAAGTTGTACTATTTCAAAATTATTTAGTGTATTTTCAGAGATTCCTTTTGTTTTCATTCAAACAAAAAGAATATGCAGAGAGTTTGAAACATTTTGGGGTTTGGGACTATTTTTAAGTTTTCTTCAAGTGAACAAATTCAGTAGAATATACTTTGATTTACATTTTTTTTTTAACACTGTCGCTATGTTATCTGGTGTTGAATAGTAAGTTAGTATCAGTAATTTTGTCTAAATATACTTCTAACCTAGGGAACTAAAGCATCTGGTTAAACAATAAGGGAGATGTGAATACAGCAAAATTATCTTTCTACTTCTCTCTGGTCCTCCAGTAAATGGTGAAGCTGGTATGCGTTTCAGCTAAATCCAAATACAGTCATCTAATACCAATTTATTCACATTTTCTCCCAGAACAAATGACTGATTAGACAGGGTATTAAGTATTCATTTTTCAGCTGTCTCCAGTCTCAAGCTCCTAACACCAAACACCTTTATTGTTGAGGGTTGTTTGTGAGGCTTTGAAAATACAAAGTTAAAAAACTCATACTTGGACAAAACACCCTATTCAGGAGTACAATTCTAATGAAAATTCTGTACTGACATACTAAACAAATACAAAGTTCCCCTAAGCATGTTCTCGGAGGTATGAGGCTAGTGGAATATATACACTGAAACACATAAACTGTATGCTGTACAACTGTCTGCCAGATTTGAGAAGAGTGGGTCAATGATGCCCAGATGGTCTTTTGCATTTCCTATTTTTCCAGTACATGACATTTATTTCCAAAAGAGATAAAGAGCTACACATATGCAATCAATATGCTTACACAAGGGAAGAAGCTTAGTAATGTTTACAAAATGTTCTCTCCTGACTGAGAACAAAGCCATGGAAGAATACTTTTGTTAATACCAAACTTTCATATTTGCCTCTAAACCCATACTGAATATAGCTAACAGTGTGCTTATGTTTAAATCACACTAAATAGACCCTAGCTGTTAGTGTTCTTGTATGGGAACACAAATATTTTGCTCTAATTTTAAGAAGCAATGTATAGTACATATTAAATACAATACAATAAAAAATGCTATGGATACAAACACGTACATGCCAGATTTAGGTACTGCCATGCTTGAACTGTTGTTCTACTACTGACAAGTAAGCTGAATGCTGCTGCCAAGAGGTCCATGCCCTGCTCTTGACTTGTGTACACTCCTGAATTTTAGCATTAAAAATCATGGTAGGTTTGCAATGAATATTTTTTGGCTTATCTTTTCTATATTTCAGTCTGTTTGTTTTATTATAAATAACAATATATATTTGAGAAATAAATATGTGAAAGGAAGAGTAAAAAATTATTTAAACACAAATGTGTTTTTCTTGTTGCTTTTAAACAGTACATATAGCTGATGTGATATAAGAAAAGATATAAGAATATTAACACCCCCCCTTTATTGGAAAGAAATATGGAATAAGATCCTTGTAGCATCCTTGTAACAGATAACAGTTCTGTAGCTTAAATCCTGCGTCCTGTTTTGCTCTGAATTTCCTCATGCTTCCCCCAACCCCACCTGCCCTGTTCTCTGTTTTCTGCTGTCCCTAATTTCAGGTGAAGTTCAGATTCCTCCTAACTACTGTCCTGCAATGGCAACACTGGTATTAGTCACATGTTACATACCTGGCATGATCTTTCTTGGCATGAGATATGGTTCATGTTGTAACTGCTAGAATGCTGCTTACATTGGTCCTTATGAGTTTCTTTCCTTCAGTTAATATCATATTCTTACACAGTTTCTTCAGTTTAGCTGCAGGTCTGTTTAGGCTACTAGTTTCCCTACCATAGCCGGTGGTTTTTTCTTGGAAATTTGTCACTTTTTACCTTACATTTACTGGCTATAAACAGTTTAACTGGTATTTCGTATTACATGTGTTGCTGCTGTTACCTAAGCAGATTTTATTCAGCATATCTCCACTGTTCAGGACACAGCAAGTGAAAATATAAACTAAAGGCTCAATTTGGCATGCATTTACTCTTCTGAGGAGCGATGCTGAAATCCACAAAACTTATTCACACTGAGAAGTGTTTTGACCCATTGCAAAGGTCTGCAGGATAGTACTCTAAGGTGCAGAGAAAATAATCTTGCTTAAATTCCAGAGACCTAGAGTATGATGAATATTTACAACAGGAAAAAATCTTAAAAAGTGGAATATTTTAGTCCTCACTGAACTTCAGTGAAATTCAGGGCACTAGATAAATACTAATAAGTTTGTAACACCATAGATAAAAATAACAGAATGTTAATATCTATAAATTTTTAAGTTACATACCACAGCTAAATCATGTCACACATAAACATTTCAAACAAAGGACTGGGACATCAGTGGAAGAAAAGGTTGAGTGTTCACATAAAGATGTTAGAAGATTTTTATGCAAAATCAAATTGTATTGCACATGTACTCTATATCTCTTAAACATTATGTATTGGGTTTGTATGGCAAGGTGCTGGTCATGGGGAAGCTACAGGAGTGGCTTCTGTAAGAAGCTTCTGAAAGCTTCCCCCATCCAACAGAGCCAATGCCAGCCCGCTCCAACACAGACATGCTGCTGGCCAAGGCCACGTCAATCAGCAATGGTGGTAGCACCTCTGGGATAATGTATTTAAGAAGAGGGGAATGTTGCTGTGCAAAAGTAAGAGCAGTTGGAAAAGAAGATTGAGAATATGTGAGAGAAATAACGCTGTAGGCACCAACGTCAGTGAAGAAGGAGGGGGAGGAGGTGCTTTAGGCACTGGAGCAGAGATTCCCCTGCAGCCTGTGGTGAAGACCATGGTGAGGCAGGCTGTCCCCCTGCGGCCCATGGAGGTTGATGGTGGAGCAGATATCCACCTGCAGCCTGTGGAGGATCCCACACCAGACTAGGTGGATGTGCCCAAAGGAGATTGTGACCCTATGGGAAACCCGTGCTAGAGCAGTTCATGAAGAACTGTAGCCCATGGGAAGGACTCACGCTGGAGAAGTTCATGGTGAACTGCCTCCTGTGGGAGGGATCCTACGCTGGAGCAGGGGAGGAGCATGAGGAAGAAGGAGCAGCAAAGGCAATGTGTGACATACTGACCACAAACCCCATTCCCCATCCCCCTGTACTTCTCAGGGGGAGGAGGTAGAGAAAATTGGGAGTGAAGTTGAGCCCAGGAAGAAGGGAGGGGTTGGGTGAAAATATTTTAAGATTTAGTTTTTATTTCTCATTATCCTGCTCTGATTTTAAGTGGCAATAAATTAATTTAATTTCCCAGAATCAAGTCTCTTTTGACTGTTTTGACTGTGACAGTAATTTCTTAGGGAACTCCCTGTCCGTATCTTGACCCATGGATCTTTTATTATATTTTCTTTCCCCTGTCCAGCTGAGAAGGGGAGTGATAGAGTGGTTTTGGTGGTCACCTGATGTCCAGCCAGGGTCGACCCACCACACATTAAAATACTCTTTCACTTGCAGGAGTGAATGATCAGCTAACAGCTAACCATCTAGCCTTCTAACACATACTTTTAAAAGGGCCAAATACAGTTTCATAGCCATAACACGGTTTGTAAGTTTGGTTTATCATACATGTTTTTCTTTTTCACAGAAATGGACACAAAACTGTGCAATAAAAACAAAAGAGCAGTGACTTGATAACTTTAGGTACTACTGCTTTTCAACTATGGCTAAGCTATGACAAGATTAATCTCTTTACGATGTATGAAGTTATAGATTTTTCCAGTTGTCTGAGTTAAGCACTAAACTATGTCAACTAAAGGGTAGAGATTATAGATATCTCTTCTGGACTACTAAATTTTGCATGTGCCAAATATAGTTTTCCACTGTTTTCTGTATGTTTAAGTTGGGTTGAATACCTTTTATAAAATAAAATCAGAATATGGAGTGTTTTGAAGCACTGCCACTGCAGTGACTGCATTGTTCACGTTGCTTTCTGCATATAGCTCTGCCATAGACAGGGAGACCTCTTGCCTTTCCTTGATATTTTTTTTCAGAATCACTGAAAACATACTTTGACTCTGCTTATTCTGTTACATCAAGTAATCTTTGAACTGCACAGGAGACTAAAATGTCTCCCTTCCCCTCTTCTTCTAACATGCTAGTTATATTCTAGGTTGGATAGTGAAAGGACAGTAGGAAAACTTGAAAGGAACACAGTTCACATTTGAATACTGCCTCTTTGCGCTTCAGTACATCCTGACCATCCTAAATTCATTTAGTTCAGGATAGTAATCTGTCCCAGCAGTCTTCATATTTCATGTGCTACCCTACTGCCAATCCACCGCATACTTTCCTTTCTCCTCCATTCTTATGATGTGCTGTTAGAAAAACCAGTATGCACAAAACCCCATGTTTTGGTGGCATCTGGACATGCAGAAGAGGCCCATTTGGAATATTCAGGAAGCTTTTCTCCTCACCAGTATCTTAATGAATGTGCCTGAACTTACAAATCTGGAGTTTTACAGACATACCTTCTGGAACAAGACCTAGCCTGAGAACAGTGCTGGAAACAATGCATTTTAAAACAAAGAAATGTTGGACCTCAGGACAGCTCCAATCACCCAAGCCAATAATCAGTGTTGTAGGTAGTGCATTTCACCATTACTCTGACAAGACTCTGCAGCTAAGACACAGCCCAGAAGTAGGGCTTTCAGACCACAAGACCTCGAGGCCAGAGGAGCACAAACTCATACGTCAGTGTTTCTTGGTTTCTATAGCTGACTTTTGGAGTAAGCTCTCTTCTCCTGTTTCCCCTCTTCAGACTAATTTTCCTCCTTCCTTTTAAAGTAACAGCAATCACTGGGGTGATTTGGGTGTTAACAAAACCAAGCCTGTCATGCAGCTTTTTCCTGCACCTACTGTATGACTGAGGTAATGATCTATCTTGTGCAGGGAGCTCAGGGTGGCCACTTTGGAGGCTAGAGCCTTAAGGACCGCAAAAGTACATTGGTTGGTTGGCACCTTATGTTGTCTTTTGACAAGGTACTGGGCACAGCTGAACCAATCCGGTTAAATTAACTAGATCCTACCTAGTTTGAATGCAGACATTCAGTTTAATGATAATGGTAAGCAATAAACACACTTCTGTTGGGCAGCAGAGAAGGGTAGAGGACAAAGCAGAATAAGACTCCAACACAATTGAAAGCCATAAATAAGTGAAAAGACTCCTCTGACAGCACTGCCTGTCACTTCCTAGGAGACCTAGGAACGGAAAGAAGTACTTAATGCCTGCCCAAAGAACAACTGTCCCAGGTAGGCAAGCATCAGCAGTCCTATGTCTGGATTCTGATGAACTGTCCCATAAAGCCTCCTCTCTCCAGCCCAGGTGTGGTAAGCTCTGCAGAATGGGGCTTGGGGGCAGTTTGCATCCGTAGGTCTCTGGGGCCTTCCCACCCAGCAGTCACTGAATGTAAATGAAAACCCAGACCGTAGCTACTCTAGTCTTGTTGCCACCAGTCACATAAGAGGATGTCCCAAACAGAACTTTGAAAGCAGACAAGTTCAGTGCCTTTCTCTTGAAGTCACCACTCCTGGGATGCCCAGGCAGTGTTCTATGCCAGCCCTGCTGAATCCCAACTCTGCCATCCCTCTGCTGCTGAAGGTGCTAGCACCTGTCCCAGCTCTGCTCTCACTCTAACAGCCCCTGCTGATTCACCTTGTGCAATTTATGGGTTAAACAGAATTTCAGACTGTGCAGGAAAGCTGCGGGCCCCATCACCTGGCTTGGTAGTCAAACAAGATCCTCTCCCTGTTGCATGGCTATAGTGACTGGCTACCTATTTTAGTCCCTTCCCCTCCAACCCCACCAAATATTCATGGGTGTTTAGATGGCACTGTGGAAGGGTAAAAGATATAAAATTATAGAACTTTTTCAAACTTATTAAATTCTTGACTCTTTAATTACTCTGGTAAAAATAAATCTGAATGAATAAACATAGGAAATTCTCATAACACTCTTAAAAGCTGATTCTGAAGCATACTGAATTTTGGAGTCCTCAAAAAATGAACACTGATTCCCCTTAAGCTCAGGGTGGCATGGAAAGCTAGATTTTCAACTTCTTTTCTTTCCGTCTCTTAATTCCAGCTCCTTTGTAGCAAAATCAGGAATTCATAGATATTAGTAAACTATGAAAATATGAAAGCCCTAACTATTGAATTTTTGGTTCTAAAAGGTGCCATTACATGAGCTTTTATACACCTGCTAATCTAGTCATCCTTTCTTCTAAGTGGGATGAGTGCCCTGGGATATAAACATAATATATTTGTCTGTTTTATGTCTTTTTTTCTGCAGATACAAGAAATGTAAAAGGATCACGAGCTTGAGTGTCCTTCCTTAACCACTACACCTAGTTAATTTTAAATCCAAAAAGATTATCAGTAACAATTTTCCTGTCTTGAACTGCCCTGGAAGCATACTTCAGATAGATGTGTACAGAACGATTTCTCTAACATGCTATTGAGGGCTTTTAAAAAATACCTCAATGACCTATTACCCACTAAAAAGGTAAATAAGTTAGTCGTTGCTCACTGGGTAGATAAAGTGAATTTTGTAAAGATTGAGGTTTAGTTTTGTGTGTTGTAGGCAGTACGTCTCTCCACAGTACCTCAGAGAAATTTTCCTATTAGCAGGAAAATAAACTGAGAAAGAATTATCATTATTTGTTTAAAAACATAAATGTGCCTCAGCTGGAAATGTCAGTTAATAAGTAATTTAGACTGTTAAATCTTATGCAGACTCTATGTGAATGCATTTTGCAAAGTATGGTTAAATTTTCGTGATTACCTGGTTCTGAAAAATAGCATGTAGCCCTAAGCCTCATAAAATCTTGTGGAGAGTCAACATATTATGGAAGCATGTAGATTCTCTCTCACTACTACTAACAGTATTAATAAAAATAATCAGATTTAAAGATCTCCTGTCTTGCTTGGAACAAAGAGCTGCTTCTTTTATTAGTTCATTTATATATCTGAAAAATGACCCTGGACCTCTAAATAACCATATGCACAGAATAGGTACACCTATGATGTAAAAGTCTTTTAAATCAGCAAGACACATAAGTATTCAAATATTATGTTTCCCCTCGTTATTTTGTTTTCTCTAGAGTGCACTAGTATAGGCATAACTAATATTTCACATGGCTGGAAAGTTTATTTTTTAAAACAATTTAAAAATTGTGTCACTGCCAACTTTGGAAATTAAAATTTAAAAAGTCAAAATTAATATGAAAAGTGTTTGAGTTTTTACTTCTTTCTAGATCTTTATCTGCATGGCGTATATAGCTTTACTAAAGTTGCATATGTCTATATGCTAATATATGTAAATAAAAATAAACTTTAATTATACAATGGTGAGAATAGTAAGTCTGATCATACCACTGATTTTCTGCAGCTTTATAGTGCAGTATGCTTCTAAAACATTGTCCTGGTTTCAGCTGGGATAGAGTTAATTTTCTTTGTAGTAGCTAGTATGGGGCTGTGTTTTGGATTTGTTCTGGAAACAGTGTTGATAATGTGGAGATCTTCTAGCTGTTGCTAAGTAGCACTTATAATAGTCAAGAACTTTTTTCAGCTTCCCATGCTCTGCCGGGTGCACAAGAAGCTGGGAGGGGACACAGCTGGGACAACTGACCAAAGGGATATTCCACACCATATGACATCATGCCCAGTAAATAAAGCTGGGGGAAGAAGAAGAAAGGGGGGACATTTGGAGTGATGGCATTTGTCTTCCCAAGTAACTGTTATGAGTGATGGAGCCCCACTTTCCTGGAGATGGCTGAGCACCTGCCTGCCCATGGGAACTAGTGAATGAATTCCTTGTTTTGCTTTGCTTGCGTGTGCAGCTTTTCCATTACCTATTAAACTGTCTTTATCTCAACCCACGAGTTTCCTCACTTTTACTCTTCTGATTCTCTTCCCCGTCCCACCAGGGGGTGGAGTGAGCGAGTGGTGCTTGGTTGCTGACTGGGGCTAAACCATGACAAACATCTATCTTGGATTTAGGTGTTTTGATTTCAGCTTCTGCAAGCTGCATCTGACTGATTGTTATACTTTCAAAATACTGTAATATAAAAAGGTCTAAATTTCAGATTTTCTGCTGCACATTTCCTGCTTATTGTACTGGAAGGCAATGTGATAAGGCACATTTCAAAATATTCCCAAGCAAACTTTTCATATGCTAGTGTGGCTATTTAACTGTAGGTAGTTTAGGGTGAACTCAAATCAATAGAAGTATTTATTCTAATTTCTGTAGAATCAAAACTCCACAATTTAAACTCAAAAATCTTGAAGATCATGAGATGTGCTTCAAAATGTCATGAAGTTAGCTTAAAAAAATACAAGGCTCTTTAAAATATATCTTCTTAGTTTCTTTTCTCTTAACCTGCTGATGTTAGTGCATGCATGTATTCCATTATTACTACTTTTTGTAGATTTTATATTTAGGGAAATGCCATAAAGCCCTGGTTCCCACATAAGTCTATGATTCTAGTATCTGGGGTTTTCAGAGAAGGAGCAGATTTCTAAAGGGCCTATAATATAAACTCCCTAGGTGTACTGGGCCTGATTAGGAGACAGTTAATTTTCTTCAAAGCAGTTCTTATGTGTTAGAGTTTTTAACCTAAACAGTCCTGATAACACACTAATGTTCTAGCTTTTGCTGAACAGCACTTGCACAGCATTGAGGACTTATCTGTTTCTCACTCTGCCCCCACAGTGAATATGTTGGGAGTGTGCGATAGTTTGGCAATGGACACAACTGAGCAGATGACCTAAACTAACTAAAGAGATATTCCAAACCATATAACGTCATGGTCTTCGATAAACAGGAAAACAAAAGGTTTTAGGAGTGTCAGATATCTTTTGCTCAGGAACTGCCTGGACCCAGTCTACCCATGGGAGGTGGTGAATGATTGCCTTTGCAACACTTATTTTGTTTTGTTCTCTCTTCTTCCACTTATCCTTCTCTTATTAAAGAATTATTATTGTTATTACTATTGTTCTTATTATTAATATTTATCTTGACCCCTAAGTTTTCTTGCTTTTATTCTTCCTTTCCTCTGCCCCCATCCCACTGGGGATGGAGGATGTGGGAAATGAGTGGGTGGCTGTGTGGTGATCAGCACCAGCTCATCCACAGAGGCACCTCCTCCCTCTCCCTTCTCAGTGCACTGATTCTACCTTTCTTCCCAGTCAATTCTATGTTCCACCACAAATATTCTAGTGAAAGAGACAACTGTGGCCAATAAGGCTACTTACTAAGGTATACAGAAGATCTTGAATACCCAGTGTGTGTCATAACATAGATCTGCATAAATCTAAGAACAGTGGCATTCTTTTCATTGCATAGTAAAGTGCCCAAAGTAGGGAAAAAGAACTTGACTTGTTGTTAGTCACTCTCATAACAAAATTTTTACTGGAACACCATTTGCGGCCTTTGTTTTTTCACTAGCTGGAAGAGGGGAAGGCAAAGCTTTCCAAGTCCTAATTCATGTTTTTCTACAGACCTCAATGGGGTCACTTAATTCCTACTTAATGAACAAAACAAATGCTGTCAAGGACGGAAAAATCTTTGGTGCTAGACTGCTTAACATAACCAAAATGTAGACAATTTTTGTCTTTTAGAAATAAAAGTACATAATCCCAGAACTATTACTGTTATTATTTTGCTAAAATACACATATACATTTAATTCTTATACATGATAGAGCATGCTGTTTCTGAAACATATATGCTAATAATTACTGCTTTTCAGTGTCCCTTTAAATGTTTCTCACAGAAGTTAAAGAAGGGAGATGAAAAAGTACACCATTTCGCACTCAATGCACACTGAAGTAGTTTTCTGCTACCTTTCAGTTCTTCCTTATCCAGGTATCTACATGCCAGGGGATCTTTTAATAGTATCCATGCACAGAGAATTTAAGCAGATATTTCCCCCTTATCATTAATAGGAATTAACCCTGTAAATAGCCTGCATTTTTGGTAAGAGACCTCCAAGTTTTTATTAATACTCATTACATTTTTATTGACAAAGTTCCTGAACTGTGTAAAGATGCAGTCTTGCTCTGCTAACATAAAGATTCCCTGCTGACTGAAGAGCTGCAGAGGAGTATTGACAACTGTTTATTGGACAGACAAAGGCACAAAACTAATGAAAACCTTTACAAATCTGACACAACATTTTTAGTATTTCAGGTCTTTTAAATGACATTTTAGTTTAAAGAGATTTACCATTCTGGCTGCAGCCAAGGCTTAATTTGCAAGTCTAATTAGACTTGTCTTTTAATGTGAATAGCTTTCCTGTAAATGGGAAAGGCATATAAAGAATAAAACGTTATCAGGTCTGTGGTGGACAGTTTTGCATGTGAAGTTCTTGTGTATATTAGCTTAAGTGTTAGAGACATCTGTACAAAACATTGTCTGGAAACGCAAACCAAAAAAAAAATGTTTTTTTGTTCAACATAAGCACTATATATGTACATGTCTATATGCTTTAATAAATGCAAGTGCTAGTCTTGAGCTTTAACACATTAGTGTTAAATTAGTATTAGTGTTTTACACAGTGTTAGGCTAAGGATTCCATGAAGAATTGCCCTTAGAAATCTGGAGGGTGTGTTATTAAATACATCCTTCTTTGTATGTATTATTCTGTCATGGTTCGTCTGTATCATTCCATGGAGGAAATATTCAAGTTCAAACACCCCAATTTAGCACAGAATGCCTACAGCACCTAAGCAACATTGAAATCTTTATCTAGCCATTAGCAGAACATATAAAAACTTGCTCTCAAAAACCAGTTTCATCTAGAATTTTTATTTACTCACTTTTAGTATTATTTTTTTAAAGCTCTTTTTATGGAACGTAAACCAAAAATCGTCAGTATTTCTGTTTGTCTTCTAGTATTCCCAGGAATTCATATAGGTTATAGCTGATATATGCTGTCATACATACATTTTAATTTTTACCTTTCTTTTTCTTAGAAGTTTTTTCCCTCTTATAGTATAATTCTCTCTGGGTCCTGTCATTTCAAAACAGTGAACATAAAACCAAAACTAGAAGTAGTAAATGAAACTGCCCCAAATTTGAACAAAGATACTTGTTCTACCTCTAACTGATCAATAATGTGAAGATTCTTACCATGTATTTAACATGACATTTCCCAGCTTGCTTATATTTGGTGATTTGTTTACTTTTCAGCTACATCGACAATGTGACTGTAATAAGACACTCTTGAGTTAACACAGTGCTTTATCTTTTATCCCAATATTCATTGTAGTGCAAACAGTCTCATAATATAGGTGAATTTCAAGGATGTGTAACAAGGTGAGAAAATTAGTGATAAAAATATCTTTATTAAATATAAAAGGAGAAAATGTAGATCCACTTTTCAAAATTTTGGAGTAGAAGAAGACCTGTTTGCTTATAACAGGGCTTGTAGGAGTGTATAACCTAGATAAAAAAACAGTGTTAAGTCACATATACATTATTTTGTTCTGTCTATTTTCAAACTGTGGTATTTAGTTGTAAATTTATCTAGACTTCAGCCTTATTTAGACCACAGAACAGGGTGGAAAACTTACTTACATAGCATATCCGTGCTGCTCTGCAAATATCAGTCTAGGGTGGTTGCATAATGTTACTTATAATTATTTTTTTTTCTTTTTAATTGTGGTAAGGAAATTGCAGCAGAGTTTCAGCTTTCAAAACTAAAGAATTTTATGAGTTGTTGCCAGACATGGTTTCCATTATTATGGGGTATTCAGTGAGAAGAAAAGAGAAAAGAAAAATAAAACTAAACTAAAAAAAAGACAGGAAACACCTTTTTTTACTGATCTTCCTATTTGCTATTCTTTACCTTGGTTATAAGACAGCTTGATCATATGTAAAGAACAGTTTCCATGCAAGTAACAGTATTTATTGTTTGCCTCTATAAATTAAGATATGGGTTTGTTTCCTAAAAATGCTTAGAGTAGTAAATTTATCTTCACTGATAATGCAGTCATATTTCAGTTGAAGGTGGCCTTTGTCAGAAGACTAATACTGTTGTCTCTTATTTTTTTAATTCAGTATGTGCTATTTATGCTACTGGGCCAGACCCTTCACATAATTAATTCAACAACAGAAGCTTAAATGCTGATATACAGAGACTCAACAGGATCCTGGCTTGAGTGAAATGATATTTGAAAGCATTAATTTGTAAATTTAATAAAAATTGCAGAAGTGAGAATCCTGCAAGTGCTTTTAATTCATGCTTTGAATCTATCTAGATTCATGTTTCCACCTTGGCAATGAGGAACAAATGATTTGATGCTATGTTTGTTCACGAGTTTGCACACCTGAAGGCACAATCAGCTAGATTCAACATAGATCATTATTTGGAACCTTATCTTAGTTGCTACGTAAGAATATTAAAGTATCAAATCCATGAGCTTCTATAAATTGCCATGCACTGCTTCTTAGCCCACTACTATGCAAGATGATACATCTTGTTTTCTATATAAAAACCAGTTTGTAATAATTATTAAGATTTCACTTTCAGCTGTGAAAATTTCAGGTGTCATACTTTGATACAGAGAATAAGAAAATGCATACACACAGGAAACTGATACTGCAATATATTGCCCTAGTTAATACTTTTAAAAAAAGATAAATCTTGGAGAAAACATCAGTGATCATTTAAGGTCATTACAATTTCTGTGCTAAAGCAGAAGATTCTTCCAGGTACCTCTCACTTAACCCTAACTATTTTGAGGCACTGTTTTACATGTTTTATGCTTTTGTAGTGTGGGCTTTTTTTTTTTCCCCAGGTGTTCAGGCTAAAGGAGCAGCTATCTTAAATTTCTGTACCGAGGAACAAGTATTACAAGAATGGGGGGATATTTATCTACAAAGGATTTTACAAATCCTAACTAAAGGGCCCTATTAATGAAGCACGAGTGCATTTCCAAAGAATCTTATGTTCCTGAGTTTCTTTCTCTTTGCTTGTGTGACTTACTGTAAGTCCCACCTCCAAAACCACTCCATGGTTACATTTAATCTGTTGAGAAAATAGTGCTGGATATAAGCTTTTCCAGGTGATGTCAACACTGCCTGTGTAATTAATTTATTAGTTTATCAAGCCTCATGTCATGTAATGAGCCTCCTCTAGTTAGAGGGAGTACAGTGCTTATGCTACTGCACATACATAAGTAACAGTCTATGCAAAATTTTATTAACCTATGCAAAACTGGTAGCTGCAAATACAGGTAGTTGTTCATTTAAGTAATATTGCATATGTCATCACCGATTCATAGGATTTACAAGGACTATTGTTTATATGTTCACACAATCAGCCACATTTTGGTGAGCCCAAGGCTGATTCTAGTTACATCATCCTTCTCTGTAATGAGTTTAATGTAAAGATTTGTACATCCATTTTAATTTTCTATAAAAAAGTTATCCAGTCAATCATATTTTATTCAATGTATTAAGATATATGCACTCAAAGTAGTAGTGAAAGCCAGGTATAATTAGCCAAAAAGTGGCTTAGATTGGGTGTTAAGTAGACTAATTAAAGTACAGCAGACTGAGCAGAAGCTCAGTTTCTTTGAGTAGCGTTGGTTAATTTACAGAAGGAAACCTATGAAGACAGCTACTTGCAGTATACAATCAAATTTTCCTTTGGAGATGCTGAACATTTCAAGTACATTGGATAGATTATAAGTATTTTAAGAATGTCCTTGGTGAATAAATGTTGCATTTCACTAAATTCAATTTATATTTAGGAAACATTAATTGCAAAAATGTACAGTAAAATAAAGGACTGTGTGGCTATTTACATGGCACGTTTGTTAGAGATTCAAGATACCAAAGACCTGCAGCTACAATGTTACAGTTTGAGAAGCACTATGTTAAATTTTAATTGTATCTAGGATATTAGATGTTTTTAATTTATCTTTCTCCATGCAAAATGTGCTCCTTTTAGCCATGCAGATTTGCACTTATTTTGGAAATTATTTTCAGTTGTCCTGTGTCTCCTGCAAAGGATGACAATTTTATTAATCACCATGTACTAATCACAATTTTAGTAGAAAATAAAAGATTACCTATTCCAGTGCTTGTGAGTTTGTGTCATTTTTGCCCTTTCCATGGAAGGAAGAGAAAATCAGGAATGTAGGTCTCTGTTGGTCTTGTAGGGCAAGAGGTAGGACGAGAATATTTCATCATGAACTTTTCAGGACTAACTTCCTTTGATGAACGTTCAAGGTGGCAACAAAATCACCTGGTTGGACTTTTATCATGTGACATCAGACTAGGGAAAGATTTGCCTATGGCAGAACACTAAAGAAAGGAAAAAATGCTGCAATTCCTCAGTTTCTGCTAATGATGATTGGAGATGGTGAGACTACAGGTCTCTTTATGTGTCTGATATAGTCACAGCACCTGCTCTATTTCTGGATATTAATTTATTCTCTATGCTTAAATGTGACCTTGCAATCATCCCTCTTAATTAGTCCTATTTTAAAAAATGTGCTATATTCTGGAGAAGTTGATGTCACTGTCCTTGCCTTGTCAAAGGGGTTTCTGTGTGGTCTATGACTTGACTGGCCTGTGACTTGGAACCTGCACTTAGATAGGAACCCACTGGCTTGGCAGGGCAGAAAAGAGAAAGACAAAGGAGGCTGAAAAAAAAAAATCCTGTAATTTGTAAAATCTTTCTGCTTCTTAGCATCTGTTCCTGGCATCATTTTTCATTACGCAGAGAATGGACCCAGCAAGAACCTCATGAACTCCAGGAACAAATTAAAGTCTTTAGCACAGGCTCTCACTTACAATCCTAAGCTTTTGTGTTCCTCTGTTCTTCTAAATACTGAAGTGAAACATTTTCTTAATGCCATGAAAACAAGTCCTGGCATTACATCTTTTGATAAGGAAATCAAAGACAGAAAAAACACAGTTAATTTCAGAGGAGCTGTACAACTAGGAAAATGTCTGTGTATGGGTGTGAACACACCGTCACAGAATGAAGACTCTGCCTGTATTTTATGTGTGATGTGGTAACTACTACTAGTATTATTTGGCCTTCTCAGGATCCTGTTGTAAAAGTTCAGTCTAATGATGAGGCAGGTAGTTCAGGTAATGGCCCTCCAGGTGTGAGTGGCCTGGCACAAAAAAAAATTTCCCTGGGACAATGGGAAGAAAAGGAACTTGATGTAGCTGTCATATATCAAATATCATCAGGCTAGAGAAAGTTCAGAGTACTCCTATGTAGCCTAATTCCTTCTTGTATTAAAAAACTTCCAAAATATTTTGTTTAATTCCAAAGCAGAAAGCAAACATTCAAAACCAAATCAGGGTTACCATTCTTCAGTCTGTGTACTTGTGAGTTCTTTTAGTCATTAGGAAAATCATGGTGCTATAGCATCTTTTTAAGTCTTTCCTCCTTGACTTCACAGGATGATCTCTTTCAAAATAATCAGTGACTGATGGCAGTGAATAGATTCAGGGCAGCAGTCGGAATACTAATGAATATTCTGATTATGTGGAACATGGCTAAAAGGTTCTGCACCCTGGTTTTCCTATTACGAATTATTGTTGTTCATTTGACTTTTTTCCTGTTGACATGCTTAATAACATCCCAAAAAGTATCTATATAAGGTTTCTTTTGCATGCGTGATAAACAAGTAATTTTATGGGATATTTCTCGATCATTTGTGCATCTGCTTTTGTACAGACATGAAAGATCTCAAGACAACACAAAATAATTTGGTTTGGATAGGTTGCTAAAATATTTGTCTGTTGAACAGTGTAACAGTAAGATGAAAAAAAGACCTGAAATCAGAAAACTACTATGACCTTTTATAAAATTCATATATTTAATCTACAGTGAATTTGGGGGGCTTCTAGAGTCTAGCGTCTTTTACAAAAATTCTCAGAATATTTAACAAAAACCCTCCTATTTGTATGACTGTAAATTGTGTGTATAAATCTTTGAAAATAAAGTGTTCAAGCTTTGAGGTATCATATATCTTTGCAGAACTTGTGGCAGGAATAAAGGATGACCTTTCTACTGAAAGTGTATGGTAAATGGATGTGAAAATAGGAAAATAATTTTATAAACAAAATTGGCCTTTTCAGACCTAACTGATTTAGATAATTTTGAAAATCCCAGCTTAGTTTAAGAATACACTTTTCCATTATGTACTGTTAAAAATCTGTTTGATGTTTTATTGCAGAATGACTGTAAGATATTTTTAAACCATTGATTTTTCATCAGTTTCTCATATAAAGTTAATCTTCATGATGTGTTAAATCCTCCCTGTATTAATAGAAACCAAACAATATCAGAAAGGAAACAGAGCCCTGATTCTGTAGTTTAATTACTGAAATGTTTGATTTTGAATGCCTCAGTGCTTTTTCTTTGTACTTAACCAAATGTAAGATTACCGCTTCATGTACTGCAGAATTTAAATTCTGCTTCCTTCCCCCCCCTCCCCCGAGGGAGAAAGATGATACTTTATAGTCAGGATTGCTGCCACCTTCCCTAGGTATTTATTTTCACCTTAGCATACCATTAGAAGAAAACATTCAAGTAGCAAACCATTTGTTAGTTTTCTGATTGAAGGATCAATTTTGCAGATGCCTGCTAAATATTTTGTCCTTATGTGTGTGCAGTCTGCAAATATTTGTTGTTATTTTCAGAACTAAAGTCAAAGCTGTAGCAAACTTATTACATTTAGCACAGGAAGTTATTTCTTTTAAAAAATAATTAAAGATGGAAACATTTGGAAAAATTATTAGGTTTTTATGGGACCGCAAAAACAATGTGGTGTGCTCCCTCTTTTGGATTTTCTGAGCTGCAGTTGACATATAAACAAGACATCTTTTGGTTTGTGTAGCCCATTCTGTAACTACCTGTCAAGCTGTTGATCAGAGATGTTTTCATTCTGTGCACCAGGTAATAGTAATGTGCATTGTTGTCAAATAAAACAGCAGTGTCAACTTTAGGACTATTCAAAAAGGCAAAGAAATATCAATACTTGCCAAATAGAAAAGTGTAAAATTGTTAGGCTTGGATGAGGTGGGGGATACTTTTCTTCAAGCTTTTGAGAGGCTAGCATAAGCAACAGTGAATAAACAAGAATTAAAAACTTCAGAAAATGCTTGACAGCATTCTTCTGAGGCAAGAAGCCTTAAAAAGCCTCATGATATAGAACTAGAACTGTCTGATATCTGAGATTACAGAAATTGTGTTTATTCCTTGTGAATAACTTGTATTGTTTTGGTCTAAGTGGAACACAGGGGAAGGACATCCTTTGTTTAACTTATTATTTTCCAAAGAAAGGGAACATTACATTCTCATTGTCTGTTGGTGGTCTTTGGGCAGAATAAGCCCACAAACCGAGATCCTTCTAAAGGTAGAAAAGTATGATTAGCTATGCATTTTATGGTTCTAGTGGCTAAAACGAGAACTCAGAATTATTGTAATGTTGTATTAGAATCCATTGTCTGACTGTCTTATCAGAAAAAGCCATTACTAGAGTAAAGAGCATTAGCTTAAAAAAAAGCCAGTCTGCCTTCCAGTCCCTTCAGGAATTAACTAGTGAAGAGTTTTTATAGGCATGGAACAAATGACCTTTTCTGTGTTTTAACGAATTTAAAACACCCTAAAACAAAGCATTCATCTTATTTTGCTAACATTTCTTCTGTTATATGAGGGATTAAAAGGAGTACACTGTGACGTTACAGTATGTTTTACAAAGCCTGGGAAGGGAGACAAAGAATACAGTATTACTCAGACAGAAAGAATACAGTGGTAGTGGTCGTGGGTTTCCCCCCCACGAAAATAGTATTTAACCTGAGACCTGAGTTTGATGTGGGAGTATCTTTTGTCATGAATGCTAATTGCTGTGGGTACTATTTTCAGGTCTGAAAATTATTTTCTTTCTTTTTCTTAATATATGCAAGGAAAATAGATTTCTTTCTCCCTCCTTCTCCACTCCTCTGTGAAGTTGAGCAACATAACATTTCCTTTCTTGCATGTAAATGAAACATTAGTATTAATCCCCTGGTGTTTTGATGCCTGGAGGCATATTTTCAGCTTTCACTACTTCATCTACTGTTGTATTGTAAGTAATTGACTGTGGCAAGAAGTCAATGCTCATGTTGCAGAAAGAGACAATGGCACCACTGTTGCAAGTGCTTTGCCTTTCAGATTAGTTTTTAATATTTGATTAAAATAACATTGTAATGAGAAAAAATATGGAAAAGAAGCTTTTTTATTGTAACAGCTGCAGTCAGAAAATTACATATAAGATGCCAAAACATTTTCTATCCATTTATTATGTGACCAGGAGATCAATACATGGTATTGTGCACTGTCCCAGTCTGAGCAACAGCCCTGCCTTAAGACTGTGCAAGGACAAGGTAAGCCTGAATTCAACCTCAGGCTGACCGACTCAAGTAATGCACAAGACGAAGGAGGTTAGGCCCTTGTCCAATCTGCTAGGGGCAGCAGAAAGAACCTCCCCCCTTCTCCTGAAGTACCGCTACATAAGATACAACACTGGAGCTGGTAAATGAAGAGCATGTGAATAAGAGACAAGATCCAGAAAAAGTAAACTATGAAAAGTTAATCCAACCACCCACCAGCATTAGAACCATTGCCACCAGAAAAGCAAGTATCAGTAATTGGAGATTACTTACTGAGAGGCACTGAAGCACCAATTTGCTGTCCAGACAGTTTCTCTAGAGAAATTTTCTGCCTATCAGAAGCTTGCATTCATGACATTACTGACTGGCTGTCAAGCCTGGGGAACCCTACAGATTATCATCTGCTCCCACGATTCTATGTAGAGTATGAGGCTGTGATGAGACAACTTAGAGCTATCAAAAAAGACTATATGTCCCTTGATGCAATGTTAAAAGGACCAGGAGTCCATGTGGTGTTCTCTGCCCCCCAGTCAGAGGAAAGGGTTGAAGAAGAATGAGACAAATTAAATACGTGAGTGCCTGGCTGTGTGGCTCATGCCATGCTTAAGATTTTGTCTTCTGTGATCATGGATTTACCTTTGAGAAGCTGGGTTTGATGGAAGCTGATGGGATTCACCTGACTAAGTGGAATTAGAGGGTCTTCACCAACAAGCTTGTTAGACTTAGAAGGATAACTTTAAACTAGATTTAGCGAGGGAGTGAGATGGAGTTTTCAGTAACAGAGTCAAAGTCTGCTGAATATTTTAGGAAGCAAGAGGGAAGCACCTGTGAAATGCCTCAAAGGCATTATGGCTTGTTCTTCTAAAAAGGTGACATGGTTGATAGGCCAGCTGAAGTACCTCTATACCAATGCATGCAGCCTTGGTAACAGGCAGGAGGAAGTTGGAAGGCACAGTTGGAAGCCACTGTGCAGCTAGAAAGCTATGGTAAAACACCACCACTGAAACCTGGTGGAATGAATTACATTACTGGAGCACTGCAACTGATGGTTGTAAACTGTTCAGAAGGAACAGGCAAGGAAGGAAGAGTGAAAGGCATTACCCTCTCTGTAAAAGAATGGGTTGACTGCAGAAAGATGGTGTTGAAAAACAGGGATGAATATGTTGAAAGCTTATGGGTAAAAATTACAGACCAAGCCAACAAAGGAAACCTCATGGCTGGTGTTTACTACAGGTTGACCAATCAAGAGGAGCCTGTTGATGGCATGTTCTTAATTCAGCTACAGAAAGCATCACACTCGCAGGCTCCAATCCTGCTGGGGACTTCAATCATCCTGACATCTGCTGGAAAAGTGGCACAGCAAGCTGTAAGAAATCCAGGAGATTCTTGGAGTGCATTGAAGATAACTTGTTAATCCAGGTGATAGCTCAACCAGAGGAGAAGCTTACAAACATGGATGGAATAATTAGAGGTGTTGAGATTGGTGGCAACATAGCCTGCAGTAATCATGCCCTTATGGGATTCACAATCTTGAGGCATAAGGGCCAGGTGAAGAGTAAAGTCAAGACCTTGAATTTTAGGGAAGTGAACTTTCAGTTGTTTAGGGAATTAGAGGATGGGACCCTACTTGGAAACTGACCTCAGAGATAAAGAAGCAGAACAGAGCTGGCAGCTCTTTAAGGACATTTTTCTCAGACCTCTCGATTCCCACATGTAAGAAATCAGGCAAGGAAGGCAGAAGACCAGCATGGCTGAGTAAAGTCCTCCTGGTCAAACTGAAACTGAAGAAGGAAATACACAAACAGTGGAACCAGGGACACGTTCCCTGTGAAGAATATAGGGATGCTGCCCAGGTGTGGAGGGGTGGGATCATGAACACTAAGGCACAGTTGGAGCTGAATTTGGCAAGGAATGTGAAGAATAATTGCAAGGGTTTCAAAAGGTTTATTGATCAAAAGGAGAAGATTAAATAAAATTAACCCCTTGGATAAATAAGGCAGAACTAGTGAGAACCAACATGGCATAGGCTGAGTACTCATCAGGTTTTTTTGCCTCAGTTTTCACTGGTAATCACTATTCCCACATCTCTCAAGTCCCTGAACCTCAAGGTAGGTACTGGGGAAATAAAATTCCTCCCATCAGAAGAGAAGATCAGGCTCGAGACCAGCTGAGGAACCTGAACATACACAAGTCCATGGGACCCAACAAGATGAATCCCAGGGTCCTGAGGGAACTGGCTAAACCACTGTCCATCACATTTTGAAAGTCAAGGCTGATGGGCAAAGTGCCAACCGACTGGAGGAAAAGGAATATTGCACTCATTTTTAAAAAGAGTAAAAAGGAGAACCCTGGGAATTACCAACGAGTCAGCCTCACCTCTGTGCCTGGTAAGATCATGGACAAAGACTCCTGGAAAACAGGTTGAAACATACGGAAGACAGGAAGGTGATTAGAGACAGTCAAAATGGCTTCATGCTTAACTAGTCTAGTGGTCTTCTTTGATGGAGTGACTGCATTGGTGAACAATAGAAGGGCAATGTATGTCATCTACCTAGACTTCTGCAAGGCCTTTAATTCGGTCTCACACAACATGATTACCATTAATTTAGAGAAAAACAGATTTGATGGAAGGACTGTTAGATGCGTTCCCCAGGGCTCAGTGTTGGGGACAGTTCTGTTCAATATCTTCATTGATGATCTGGATGAAGGGATTGAGTGCACCCTCAGTATGTTTGCAGATGACACCAAGCTGGGTGGAAGTGTTGATCTGCTGGAGGGCAGGAAGGCCCTACAGAGGGAATGGGACAGGCTGGATCATTGGGCCAGAGCCAAGAGTATGAGATTCAACCAAGGCGAAGTGCCGGGTCCTGCACTTCGGTCACAACATCATGCAATGCTACAGGCCTGGGGAGGAGTGGCTGGAGAGCTGCCTGGAAGAAAAGGACCTGGGAATGTTGGTTGACAGCCGGCTGAACATGAGCTGGCAGTGTGCCCAGGTGGCCAAGAAGGCCAATGGCATCCTGACTTGTATCAGGAATAGTGTGGCCAGCAGGAGCAGGGAAGTGATCGTGCCCCTGTACTCAGCACTGGTGAGGCCGCACCTCGAGTACTGTGTTCAGTTTTGGGCCCCTCACTACAAGAAGGACATCGGGGTGCTGGAGTGTGTCCAATGAAGGGCAACAAAGTTGGTGAAGGGTCTAGAGAACAAGCTTATGAGGAGCGGCTGAGGGAGCTGGGGTTGTTTAGTCTGGCAAAGAGCCTGAGAAGAGACCTTATTGCTCTCTACAACTACCTGAAAGGAGGTTGTAGCGAGGCAGGGGTCGGTCTCTTCTCCCTAGTAACAAGCGATAGGATGAGAGGAAATGGTCTCAAGCTGTGCCAGGGGAAGTTTGGGTTGGATATTAGGTAAAACTTCCTCACTGAAAGGGTTGTCAAACATTGGAACAGGCTGCCCAGGGAGGTGGTTGAGTCTCCATCCCTGAAGGTATTTAAAAGAAGGGTAGATGTGGTGCTTGAGGATATGGTTTAGTGGTGGACTTGGCAGTGATAAGTTAGTGGTTGGACTTGATAATCTTAAGGGTCTTTTCCAACCTTAACGATTCTATGATTCTATGGATAAGGAACTGGCTGGATGGCTGCTAAAGGGTTGCAGTCAACAACTGTAAGGATATGAGTTAAGGATTATGAGGAAACATTGTAGAAACAGGGATGAAAAGTGGACATTAACTATTGGTGAGGCTGTGTTCAGACTCCCAGACCAACACAGCTTCCTCTGGGTCTGAAAACGCTGAGGGATGAGCAGAAAGAAAACTTTCCTTAAAATACTGGCAATTCTTTGAGACTGAGCCAAGCCCAGAAGCATGTATGCACTTTGGATGTTGGAGTTGTGTCAACATCATACAGCATACTCAATTCAAATAAGGCACACAGACATTTTAGTAGCAAGTATCTTTGGTTCTACAAAACAAGGAGAAATTCAAGATTTTCAGAAGCTGGAGGAGATCAGTAAAACAAAGGAAGCAAAAAAATCAGGTATGATTCCTTCGTGTTCTTCTGCTACATATCAGGTTTCTATTTCAAACCTCTGAGGTGCCAAAAATTCTCAAAGAAATTTTTACATTTTTTAAACATTTTAAACACACTGAGAAATTAAACTTTTCCTCTTACACTTGCTTTAAGAAGAGATCTAGTCTCTTTTGTTTGTTTAAAAGTAACTTGGTTTTAATTTTATGTGGAGCAGAAGATAATACAATATTCAGTACAGTTAATGTTTCAGAGTTAACAGAACAGTGAAGACTAAGATCTTAAAATAAGAGTTATTGTCAGTTATGCCTAACTGATTCAACTTGGTTTAATTTATCATGTCCTCTTAAAATTAACTGGCATAGGTAACAGACTCAAGACGTAAGTCTTGACACCTTTTCAAATTTCCCATGCACTTTATGGACTCTAAAGAAAAGCAGTCTATTAAGATGAATCAAAAGAGCAACAGAGATTTAACTTTTCACACAAATACGTGCTGCAGGTTGTGCAAACTTTTCTGAGTTAAGCAAATACACCAGTAGGCAAAGAATAATCTTAATTTTAAGTTTTTCAATGAATAGCATCTGCTTAGTAAAAATCCACAAGAACAGCAGATAGTATTTGTAGGACTGTCACCTTTGTAACCATAGGTGAAGAGCACAAACTAGGAAAAACCTCAATATTTCACATAAAACAATTATCCTCCTCATTAGATAACAATCTTAGGAAGTGTAATTCTGATAATTAGACATATCGTGTTTTCCACAATATTTTTTACTAAATGCTCTGGGTTTTCTCTCAGCATTCATGATTTCCCAATATTTCCTACACAGCATGGGAGTGTCTTTAGACAATTCATTTTCTCAGGACACAACTTCATTTTGTTGCTTTTTTGTCTGTTTGACAGTTGACTATTCTGACACTTATGTCTGTTTTCTCTCCTGAATCATTCCAAACTAATACTACCTGTGAATTTTACCAGTGCCTGCTTACTTCTGCACAAAAATAATTGAAGGTTTTAAGCAGAGCAAATATTGAAATGAAACCTTCCCTTTCTGTTTCTTCCGATAATTGCCAAATTATCCTTTCAGTCTACTGTCACTGTAATATTATACTCCTTGGTCTCTGACTAGCCTGTGGAATGAATGGAACACCTCATGAATCCAGTTAAGCTTAAATATGGAATCCTGGCAAAATGCCCCATATCCTACAGAACAACTGCTTAAAAAGTCTATCTCCAAGACAGGAGAAAATGCTAACACTGGAACTGCTTTGAAGAAGTCAGAGGATTTAGCTTTAAGAAAGAGGGATGGATTTTTTTTTTTTTTTTAATCAAATGGCTGGTATCTTAGGGTAACTAACTCCAGAAAACCAAAATGAAGCCACAGAAGAAATCACTACAAAGAGCATGGACAAAATGACTAGAAAAGCTATTTCTGGAGACAACAGATACACTAGTCATTGTAAGCAAAAACCAGACATCAGGTATGTCTAATGGATTAGAGTAAAATGTATGCAGTTGGTCTATGCTGAAACCAATGTTTATTGAAATGAACCTGACATCACATTTTTCACTGTTAACAACTGATTGGAACAATAAAAATTCTTTCCTTACTACACCTTCACTTTTCAATTTTTTCACCCAAATTTGACAGCCCTCTTAATGCAAGATCATTTGCCTCTGCCTTCCCTGCACCCTCCCAATTACAATACTAGAAGCTACTTAAAAGCAGCTATTGGTCTGATGGCTACCCTTCTCTTGTAGTAGTTTTTCACAGTACAAATGATTTCTGTAGGAAAGAACATGTAGGGAGCAAACATACTACTCTTCCTCTAGACTAATGAAACACTTTTGATAGAAGTTGAATTCAATACATATTACTCTTTTCCTAAGTCACAAATGTCAGAAAATGTTCATTCATACAGGCTAGCAAGGTGTCTATGATGACAAAGTAACCTGGAAGGCCTGTTTTCTCTCAAGAGGCAGGAGTGTCTCTCCTAGGGTTAGAACAAAAATGGTGAACTTTTTTCCTTTTCTGTGCTCATTCTTACGTCTGATGTGTCCGTTCAAAAACACTGGCAGACATGACTTCCCTGCTTTTATTAAGAGAGAGTAGCAGAAGAGAAAATGCAATTACAAACAAAACCCCAGACATTAAATTTAAGAAACTACATGCAATAGCAGTTCAGTGCTCCAGCTTTTCTCCACTAGCAATTTGTGTTGACATTTGTACTAGGTCACACATGCAGTGAGTTTAGTTCTTAATTTAATCTTCACTGACCATTTGTCTATATAACAAAATCAGAATATATTTCTGCATGACTGATAATCTGTGCTCATGAGAGACTTAGGACTGGAAAAGCAAGGGTTCACAGGTCAGAAAAGAAATACATTGTTAGAGCTGTGCAAGAAAGTTTGTCTAGCTCACATGGTACTGTACCTGCCATTTCAGTTCTGTGATTATTTTAGTATTGAATAGATTGTAGTATTGCTATCCCCTCAGGCTACTCTATCCAGGAAATGGTTATGTGCATATGTGTTTATTTATATTGTCTATGTTCTAATATTATGTTTCTGCTAATGGCTTTCAGTATGAGTGTTTCTCTATCTGAAGAGATTCTTTGGAGTCTGGAAGAAGCAGTACTTGCTTCCTGATATAGCCATAAAGTTTTCAAAAAGAAATTTTCACAATTAGCTCTTGAGTAATATTGTCATCAGCGAAGTGACATGCATAAGATTCAGTCAGTTTTGACCTTTGAATCAGACTTTTAGTTCAACAAAAGACAAGTATGGATATTAAATTGTGGGCAGATGACAAAATAAAAATAGACCCAGAAAGCATTTTTTTTTAAAAGTGGGTATTATTAGTGAATGTCATGTAACATAATTTTAGTGGTAATCCAAGGATTGTTATTTATCATACTTTATTGTATTTCTCTTTTTCAGGCATAATACAAATAATGAGATTATACTTCATGATAGTTTTAGTACATCTTTGCACTTAGTCTTTGTACTTTTTGCACTGAATAGTGGTAAGTCATACTCAGAATCCAGTGGAAAGCAGTTACATATTATGTAGTTTAAAAATTTTTCAAGGTGATAAAAATATTTTTCCATCTGCATTGCATATGTTGTCCAGATGGAAAAAATAGAAATTGCAGCAATCTTCATATTGCATTTAATTATTATAAATGGTTTTGAACAGGCTTTCATCAGCTTCATAATTTAGAAAAGTATTTTCCAGTTCTTGGCCATAGTTCTTCTATGTCTGAAGACTGCCAACATTGTTTTGTAGGCAACAGTAATAGGGTCAGTTCTTTCATGAGGACTCTGATATCACATCATTCCATATAAATTTCTGACAAATTCATTTAGAAACTAACTTCTCCTCACTACAGACTCATAATATGTCAACATGAGAAACTGTTAAACAAAGTGATATAATGGAAAAGGGAATGTTTCACTAAGACAGATTTTTATTTCTGTTGCTTCTGTTATGTGACAAAGCCACAAGTTGATATGCAATCTACAATGATTTACAAAACATCTCATAATACTTTATAATTGTAGAAATGGTGCTGGTATGTCTCAGAATGATTTACTGCAATTTGTCACATTTTGAAACTCTTCCAAAATAGGCTGCTGACATATACTAAAGAGCTTTCAATGAAATCTGAAATGGTTCATTTGTTATGTCAACTGGAAGGCATTAAGTGATATCTGAAAATCATTTTAAGATTTATTGAAGTGATTTAAAATATCACTTAATGGTAATTTGGCACACTGCATAAGCAGCATTGTCATTAAGCAAGATCTCATCACATCTTAAAATTATTCATATCATCCTGTGGTTGTAATAGCACTGCTAGTGAAATCTATCACTTGAAAAGTACAACAGAAGTAGAGCAAAGGACTTTTGTCAACATCAAAATTGGTGAGCAATAAACTGAAAGGTACCGATATTACATATATACATTAATAATGCTGAAAACGTACAGCTCAAAGCAAATTATTTTTCAGAAATTGCAACTAATGATCACTTTCTAAAAGTCCTTGTAAAAAAAAGTGCCAGTACTTTTAAAGCAAAATATCTTTCCTTTGAACTGTGCTGATGTTACTGATCCATTAGTACTTTGGACAATATCTTGTTGTACGAAAAAAATTAGTAGCTCTCATCAATAGGTTATCTTAAAGCTAAAACAATACACTCATTACAAAAACTGGCGCTTCTTCTCTTTTGCATGGGATGTACAGTTTGTAGTCAATTCACAGACATGTTTCCAGCTGGTGAGGATATTTTCTATCCTCTAATAATTTTTATGAGCACATCCAGGTTATAGATTGTCCCTATATCACACGTATAGGAAGTACATATATGTAAGTGCAAATGCTCATGCATAGCTGTATTTGTACCAGTATTTATACCTCACATTACACAGTATGGAAAAGCCCTGTGGATCTGGGCTGTTTACAGATGTAGTGTTACCTAGTGGAATACACTACACTGACCAACATGTTTCTAAAAAGCATAAAAAAGAATGCTTTCAGCACATAAAATCACATACTCGTACAAACCGAATGGATTTTGAAGTTGTCACTCAAAACCTCATTGCAATGCAATGAAAAGGAATTAGGTCTTGAAGTCAGTGTTAGAGTTGAGAAACAATTCTAAGAATTTTAGTATAAACTTAATATAATTCAATATATTTTTAAACAAAATCTATTTATGTGTGTGAAATTGTGGATAAAATATTTTCCTGTATTAAAAATATCCCTTTTCACACAGAAAATACTGCAAATATTAATTGGGCATAGATTATTTTCAGCCATTTTTCAGTTGGTGAAAATCCATTTTGATAGCTGGAGTATATATGCAAGCACAAAGTACTGAGCTGTCTTTTCAGTAGTGCAAGACAAGCAGGCAGTTTTCATTGGAGGAAAATGTTACACAGGCGCACCCATAAGATTTTCTCATTGTTAAGTAACAACATTCTGCTGAGCAGGTTAGAGGACTCTTTTCTGAAAGGTTCTCACATTTGTTAATTTCTGTATTGCCTAGAAACTGGTGACTTATACACATAAATACAAGAGCATATTTTATTGTTTTCACTAAAAAGTTATATTAGAAACCTTTTTCCAGTGAAAAAGCCTGCTTTAGAAGCAAGAGGATATTAGAAATAAAATTGTTATTAAAACAATGCTATTTTTTTAAAGTCATGAAGCTAAGTGGCTCCTTTAAAACTGAGAGCTATTCAGTTTTCACATTGTATCTGTGAGAATGGTTTGGAGCCATGCAAGATTTTGTCTCTACGGTGATCAAATCTCTACAATGGATTTGAGCAAAGGTTGTTGTCAAGCTTTGCACTTTTGTCAAGTCCTATGTGAATCAAAAAGTATCTGAATTCATCTAATCAGTCAGATCTTAGTTGACTAAATTTTTGTGATAATAGGAAGCTGGTTTTTATCACAAAATTCCTTCTTTCTGTATTAAAGACGTTTAAAAGTTATTTTTGGAAAAAAAAACCCTTTTTCTTTAATGTCAAAAATTCTCTTTGTCCTTTGTCCTTTGAACTTTCCATAGAAAACTGAGAATTCCTTTCCTACTGTATATTATTTAACTTATTTTAATATTCTCACAGTGCAGCACGTTTTGATTTTGATTTTTATCACTGTACAGAATTCACACTGTATATAGGTAAACAATACTGTAAAAATAAACTAAATTTCTAAGGCACCTTCTGGATCATGCAGAGTCAAGGAGTCTCTCTGACCACTCCTCTCAAAAATTTGCTTCTTTTTTTCTTTGTCTTTTCATTTTTTCCCCTGATAATGTGGCAGAATATTGCAAGCAAAAGATATTAAGGTTCTTATGCAGTCAGAATCCAACAAGTGCATCTAAGGGCTACAGGGGACTTCTGGCCTGTGCAATGACAAGCTCTTTCCTGTCAAGGAGAAAGAACTTCTCCATGCCATTTTTATTCCCACTTTGCTCAGCTCTTGGCAGCCCAAGCTTAGCCGGAAATATGGACCTTCCCATGTTGCAAACAATGTCTTCAAGCATTTCTTCGATTTTGACCGTGCTTTCATGTGAGCATCATGATACCAAGACCTTATATTGATAAAAAATAAGGAGAATGTTGCTGTGATGCATGATGTGCAAAAAATTGTGGATCTTCAAATTAATTTAAACGTTATGCTTCAACAGGGTTTATGTTTTGGGCTTTTGAGACTTAAAAGCAGTAATTCCTGAGCTACTGTTTAGATAAAAGCCAAGCTGCAAAGCAGATCGTATAAAACTGAAATCTTGAACCATGAATGAATTATAAGAAATACGAAAGGTTTATGCATGGTAACTTACCTTTTAAGGGGCTGTGTGTGAGAGATCTTACCCTTCCTTGGATGTGAACAAGGCAGCTGTAGACTATGATAGGCTTACTCCCTGTAAAATCCTTCCTATGTGTGTACTTTTTGGTTTTGTTAGGCCATGACACCATTAAACTATCACTGTTTAAAAATTTTTATACTTGGATATCACAGAATGGATACAGAATTCTAATATTCTCCAACAAATTCTATCTTTCCACCACAAATACTCAATGTGTTCTAGAAAGCTTATAAAGTAGGGGTTTTGGTGTGTGGGTTTTTGTTTGTTTGCTTTCAATTTCTCAACATTTTTCCAGGAGTTCATCCTTTGGATTCTGCAGTTTTCTGTTGCTTTACCATCTATGGTCCAAATAGTGAATCACTTTCAAAGCTATGGCAGGTTAATGTCTCATACTTCAAAGTGCTTCAGAAACATATTAGTAAGTCTAGATTACTTGCTAATCTTTGTTGGTCAAAAGTGAGAGTTCAGATAATGCAGATGCTTATGCAGCAGGAGTATTTTAAAGAGAACCAAGCAAAACAAGCTTTCTAGTTAATATGTTTGAATTTTTGAGAAGATTATTTTTTTATTCAGAGATTTAGAAAGATATTTTTATTATTTACACTAGGACTTCTGGAGATTAGCATATGTAAAACATTAATAATTTCATAAGCACCCTACCTTTTGGGGGAATATCTTGTGTCTACATTCCTCTCAATGCTGATCAATGCCTTTTCATGATGGTAGAGGTTCTTTCACTAACCTGAACTCTTTCAGATAGGTAAAGACCTGATATTGTTGCCATTTGCTAAGTATCATTAAAAGGACATAAAGATATTTTCATAAAAATAAGGAAATTAAATATGGCTTCCTTGAGTTCATCCTGTGATTTCAATTGGTATGACATTCTCTATTTCATTTGCAAAAATATCTGTTTGTGGTGTTAAAAAGGTTGCTATATTTCTCATGGAGATGATACTTTTTACATAGACTGTGATCCTTCCGGACAAAAAGAAAGCTCTATATAACTGACATTTGTGATCCAAAAACAATACTAGAAGCCTAAGCCCAGCTTATGCAGTGCAAGACAAGTTCTGCCACCCCAAAGTAAAATTTTATTTAGATGATCAGACTCCCTGGTATTCTTTTGCTCTCTGATAATGAATAACACAGCTTTTGGACATGCATGTGTTACAGTCTCCTCTTCCATGATGGTGGTATCGTTATGTTGCTATTTTAAAGGGAAGAGAGAAAGAACAAGGAAGAAGCCACATGAGGGACACTCATTTTGTTAAGGACATCATGAATCATGTTCAGCGTGTGCCCTCTATTATTATATGTCCATTAAAATATAATAGAATTTTTTACTATATTTACTTAAAAGAAAAAAATTCTGAAAGTAAGTACAGTGAACTCCAGATATGGTAGTTTAAGGTTCTTCATATTAAAACACTGAAGGCATCCTTAGTAATTATAGTAAACAGCATACCTTAGCTATTGTATAAGCATTCACTAAAGTGTATGTATACATGTATTATTTTCTATCTATATCAATATATAGAAATAGACATAGAAGAGATTTTTATATATAACTGAGACTTGAGCCTTTCACTGAATATAGATTTGATCTGAACATAGCTGATAATCGATGAAATATCAGCAGATTGGCAGTTTTTCACCTTGAGAGTAGTGTTTGAATATGCAACTGTGGAAAGAAAGAACTGATGGGGATGTGGGTTTTGTTTTGTTTTGGTTTGTTTTTTAATTAGTTATATACTCGCTTAGCTAGCTGGTTCCAGGGGACACAAGGTCTTTAATAAAAATTATTTGAATGCATAGGAGATCCAGCCATGCACGATGTTGAAGGTCTTCAACACTCAAGTGAAAGGTGGGAATAATGCAGCACTGGGACTGCAAAGATTAGGAACTTGGCAGGACTGAATTCTCTTTCACATAGAACAGGAATTCCACAGACACAGAGCTTCAGGTTAGGCAGTCATAGGCACACAATTAAAAGGATTTAACCTTCAGAACTTGCAAAAAGTATCAAAGATTAAACTTTATTACCCTTTTCTATAATTCTATAGAACTTATAGCACATATTAGAAATGGGATTACTTTCAGGGTACCCAAGCATGCTATTTGCAATAGATGCATAATTTTGTATGTAAACATAAATCAACATTTGAATATTTACTGAAATAACTTTAGTTTTATAATATCATATAAATGCTTTTTCTAGATTTCTTATGTTTCCAAGATTGGAAAAAAAGACTGGTGAAAAAAAACTCCAATAATTTCATATATATCATTTCACCACATTTTCCTCTGAGTTTTGCCAATATAAAAAAATATCCACATCCATCCAGTTTCCCTCCTCCAAAACACTACCAAATTGCAATACAATTCTTTTAATATTTTTCTTTCAGTTCTGTAGAAAAAGGTCAGGTGGTGTAATATTGTATGTAATAGCATCGGTGCAGTCATTTCTTCCTAATGGTCAAATGATAACCGAGAAAGGTTTCTGATTTGTACAGGAAACCCATCCAACTGGCAAGACATTTTTGTGTACAAAGGAGAGGAAAAGCCACCTGCAGTTTTTCTGATTAAGGAAATATATGTACAAAACCATAGATTATGTTCTCCCCCCTTCTTTTGTTGCTTATTGCAGCTAAATATTTCTCTCTCTTCATCTTCTGGTCAAGTTATCTGCCCTATATCCTCATTCCAATTAATCACCTTTGTGAGAAAAAATGCTGAAGAATTTAAAATTTTTTTTTTCTTTAATGCCTTTTAAAATGTCGTAACTGACATCCTCAGAAGTACTGTTCAGGCACACACTTTAAGTACCAAACAAATCATAAAGGCAACCCACCTCAACTGATCTGTTCTTTACTTTGGTTTATACCCAGGATGCTGAATCAGAAAATAGTCCAGAAAAAAGTCATGGCTCTGAAACTCAGATGTGTTTCCGAAATGCTTGAGAAAAACATAGTATTATTCCTGCAAAGCCAGGCATCTATAGTCCTTTGTCTAGGAGATTAATTATTGACTCCCAAAACCTAGAATAGTATAAAGAAATTGTTTTAACAAAAGTATTGCTGTGTAAAATTCCCCATCTTAATCCTTTTTGGTGACACCTCATAGCTATCTAGCAATATCTCAGTGTTTCCAGCTAAGAGGTTGTTTAAGATAGGAGATCATGTTTTCTACATGGAAACCTCAATTTTTTTTTATCAGCAGAAAAGGAGAGTTGTTAATTCCCCATTCAATAACTATTTTAATAGTGATTCCTAAGTCAGTGGTAGTTTTATAAATGCCACTGATAAAAAGAAAAAAAAAAAATTAAATAATGTTTTAGGAAACCAAATTCCTGAAAGGTATACCTTATTTGTACTCCTGTGTATTTTCAAAATACTAACGAAAATCAGAATAAAAAGTAAAAAATCTTTGATAGTGTTAAATGTTTTCTTAGAAATAAGTAATCATTGGACTTCATAAATATAGCTTTAATCCACATTATTGGTTTTCTTTACAGGAGAGAGAAGACAAGTTGTTATATTTCTTAGTAGTTATTTCCATTGGGATTTAAATTTCTTAATGTTTTTCAATGTGTGGATGAGAGTGTGTGGTTTACACTTTTCACTGCTAAGAGAACAGAAGGTTTTTTGAAACCAAAGCCATAGTAGAAAGATATCAAAATGTAAAATTAATAAAAAAGGTACCTAGAAGATTCAGCTTCTACTCTGGCAGTGGAAACCATCTGTCTCATATTATTTTCCTTGTAGTATTGAGTGTGTCACAGGATGAATATCTAAGGACATCTGTAGTAAGATCACCATTTATTTTGCATTTCAAGTGTTCTCCATATTTTTGAAAACACACTGTATAATAATGGATTTGAAAATACTAATGTATTTTAATACCTTTAATAAGGTAGTAAAACTAGTCAGAGAATGTTTTATTACAAAATACCATTGAAAATATGTACTTGAAAATATAGGCACTCGAGGTAAGCATATACAGCAGCTGTTGGGCCAGCTGCAACATAGCACTATTTTTTCCAAGCTCTTCACAGAAGCTTAACCATACAGTTATAATTTTAACAAAACATATTCAGAAAAACATATACAGTAAAATCTCTGATTTGATGGAACTAGTCCCAGGACTCAACAGTAGATAAAGACTGTTAGTGTAGTTTTAAAGCATATTTGTATATTGAACAGTCTCTGTGGTAACAGTAGCATCGTATTTGACAGAACCACATCTTTGGGTTTATATTCTGAGCTTGTATTCTTTTTTAAAAGCAACTCTGATTAGCCCTACAGCGTATCAGCATGGTTAAAAGTGAGTAAGCTGGAGTCTATTCCTGCCTCTGTATTGCCAGCAGAACTGTTTACTGAATTCCAGTTATAATGTCGTCAGCTCTAGTGTGTAATTCCTTCTGCTTTCCTCTCCCCAGGAGGAAATGAGAGGTTCCATCAGAGCTTAAAGTGAAGACAGAATTGCATCACTAATAGCATACGTGTCCTTCCCCATGCATTCGTGCAATTCTAATGAAAGAATCCAAAATAAGTTTTGGATTCAGAACAAAACCCCCCAAAACAGTTAAATTAATTTTAAACATATATTATACATACCTAATAAGTCATTAAGGTACAGTAAATGCAATTCCATATATTTCTGAGTGAATCTTTAAAGGGGAATTGCACTAGAAGGAGATAAAATTTGTCGTGACTGCTGAGTACACTTATTGTGGAAGTGAGTGAAGTCTTCTGGATGTCTATTATTCAGGATTGAGAAGAAAATAAGAATTGAAGAGGAGCTTTTCTTAAAATGGTAATAATAATAGTGATAATGAATAATAATAATAATAATAATAACAACAACAACAATAATAATGGTTTAAAATGAGCTAGAATGCATGTTCCAGTCAATGTATTCCTAACATTCATACAGCTATAATGAAGGCTAACTTGAGTATTGTATAAAGACATTTTCTGTGGTAGGCCTGCCTTTGCCCCACTTCTGTTCCTTTAAGTTACCGAGGCTTTGAGGTAATAGATGTATCATCCTTTTCAGACAGCCAACATATTTTGGAGGGAAAAGATAATGAGACAACAGGATAGATAAACTAAACTGTGCCAGAGGGTTTCCCTACCCCGTTTTCTGGAGAAAAGAAAAACAGGCTGATTATATTCAATACAGAACCAGCAGAGTCAGCTAAGAAGTTTTTTTTCTCCCTGTGTGTAGAGAGAAAAATGATGCCACTTTGCTGGGATGACTGGCTCCACTATCTTTGAAAAAAATAAATGAGGTAGACTACATATTAGGCCTTCTGAGTTACTTGAAGCAATCAATTTTCCAACGAAAGCTTTAGTCAGGTGTATCCAGGGAACTGGTCAATGGTCATCATACAGAGCAGCAGCTTTTGCCACTCCAAAGTTTCTTTTTACTGATAAAAACAGGGTCTTCTTATTGACTGCTTGCAGTACGATGATAAATTAAATACTACACCACTGTTCTGTCAAATAATAGTAGTTAGAACAATTACAGCCATTTATTACACCACTTTCTCCCTCACTTTACAGTCTGAGTTTTTTTAATCAGACTGTAAATCTCAACAAAAAATCTGTTCAGGATGCATGGATGTATACATGATACGTATATGAAAAGTTTCCATCTGTAGACTGAATGATTTAGCCACTACATCAATAAGTTTTACTAAAATTAGCTACTGGTTTTCTCTGTAAATACACATTAGGTTATGCGAAGTCAAAACAGCTCCCTTCAGTGGCCAAAATGCTTAAGCTGCAAGACTGATGCTTAAGAAAATTTAGCTGTAGTAGCTTTCTAATATTAACACCTAAACAATCTTCTGCCTGATACTTTTATGACACTTAAGTGCAACAGGATAACTTTGTCTGAATTTTATCTCTGTGCATCTGTGTAGTGCAATATAGACTGTCAAAACACTTCTGGAATACATAAGGACTAAATGATAGTAATAGCAAGTAGTTATTCTGCGTAAAATGAACAGTCTATGACCCTAGAATAAAAATGTAGCCTAGAGGAGTTCAGGCATGGGATATGACCTTGAAAGGCCAGAAACAGCATGATATCAGAGGCCCTGGGCTACAAACAACTCACCAGTAGCCCATTGTTGGCTGTCAAAGGAAAGCAACTTTGGGAGTGGGGCCAGTCTTTGGTATATGACGAGGACAATGGGGACCAAAGAAGCAGCATAGCATGGGTCAGGATGACTAGAAACAAAATAAATTATTGGGATCAGCTGTAACCTGAAGGAGGATAGTCCCCTAGATAGGGTTCCCCCATCAGCCCCAAGGCAGTACTGGTACTCACCAAAGAAAATAATTGATAAATTAATCTGTGTTGGGGAAGCACTGATGCTGTTGCTGTATATAGATATTCCATATTCTGCTGTTGCTCTGGGTCAGCTATCACAGATAGTAGGAAAGAATATAGGTACAGTACTGGCAATTAGTATGTGACTGTGATTCGTGTATATACATAGGTAAATGTATATACATACATACACACTGATATATACATATACAAAGAGTCAGAAGCAGAGCAAAGAAAGAAAGAAAGGCAAAAGGTGCATACATCAGAACTAGTTGTGTGATTGATTAAATAATTGCTTGATATATCTAGCAATCTAAACTATATCTAAACTAACTGCATATGATTTAACTAGTAAGTTTTAATTAAAATTCATGCCTAGGTGGACAATCCCCTTCTTTCCCCAACCCTAGTCCTGTTTTGCAATTTGGTAACCCAAATCAGAATTTGGATTCTGTAACTTGGATCAAAAAAAAATTGGTTAAGATAAAAATTTAATTAAAAAATTAATATCCAAAAGCCAAAGAAGCATGCAGTTCAAAGCATAGCCTTGCAAAATGAAAGATAAGCTTTCTCCTTTACAGCTGTCACTCCTATAATGAATTGAGTCATGAGTCCCAAGATGTATCACCTATTTCTTCATGACCTAGCTCTTACAAATTAGTAATTGCAATAAAATTTGAGCTTTCAATAAAAAAAACCCTACCTTTTGTAGAAAAAAAAAATAAAATTAAACATTGTTGACCAGAAGTTGGAGGTGGCAAGTTACTAAGAAAAAAAGCAAAACCAAAACACCCAATATTATTTTTTATTGCTTTTAAAATAAAGTTGATGTATTTTGGTTTTGGTGTAGTTGTTTGTTTGTTTTTGTTTTTGTGGTTTTTTGTTTTGTTTTGTTTTGTTTTTTTTAAGGGAATCAGGGAATGAATGAGGATTTTTTGATTCTTAAAACTGGCAATACTTCACCCATATCCTAAAAAAAATCTATGCTGCTCTGTATACATCAGAAGCCAGTGAAAAAGGTACTATACACAGGAATCAGTGTATAAACTGAAAGGCAATCTCTGTTTAATCTACAAGATGGCCAATACTTCATGTAAAATTTAACATCTATTTTAAAACAGATTCTTAGGTATCAAAGGATAGACAGAAGTCATATGGTATCTTTAAAAGGGAAATCACAAAAAAAATTCTTTGAGTTTCTTCCACCCCTGGAGGCTGCACAAAAGTGTAAAAAAATTGGTTGTCCTATAGCTAACTGGTTTTTAAATGTTTGTTTTTACTCATATGGGAATTCAGGTCTTTAGAAAGACTGATTTACTATTTCTTAAGCCAGAGACTGATAATTTTCTTGCTCCATTATGGTAACATTCTGAAATTTGTTATGTGTTTACAAAAGGAATCTTCTTTGTAGAGTAAACCTGTAATACCATAGCTGCTTCATTGTGTTTTCATCAGGTACTATTCTTGGAAATTACAATTTGATTTACCAGAAAGGAACTGCTTTTAACTGGGGCAGTGTTTTCCAGGCTCTTGTCCAGCTCTTCTGAGAAGGTGTTGATTCTGGTGCTTCTGAGCTTGGAGCAGAGACATGAACAGCTGCAAAAGTGACAGCGCACACAGCGCCATGAAAAGTACTGATAAGGTAATCAGTTTCTGTGTAATAAGAAAGCATGATAACCAGCCAGTGGGATGCAAACAGCCATTGTTTTGTCAGTTGGAGTTTATGTGGGCTTGATTATCCTGTCACTAAGGACTGAGATGGCTTTACTCAACTTTCACATGCAAAATACTACAGCACATGTATCCTTTTTATCCTACAAGGAGAGAAGATTAAAACTGCAGAAATTCTCAAGATAAGATTGAGACCTTCATTAGGTTCATATTAGGTTATTTCTTCTTTGGTAAAGAACTATCTCAACCAAAAAGTCCCAAATAATTTTAGGAAACACTGCAAGTATAGTCTGCATACATTTTATAGCAACACTTTTGTTTAAAGAAGTATTGAATCAGATATATATCATAGCATGCATTTAGAGTTCACCCTTGAGCAGCTCAGCTCAAAACATACAGATGAAAGGGGCTGCAATATCCAAACTCTTTAGTAACTATTTCTGAAGGTATATCTTGTGAATACTTTTTATCCCCATGAAGACAGACTAAGCATAAAAAAGCCTTGGTATTAGAATGATAGAATCTTGCAGGACTGAGATATAAGAGTTAAATTTTGATCCAGTCTTGTCTTTGCTTTATGTAATTACAGTGTTGTTGGCAGGGCAGTACTTGGTCTACTGAGAAACTAAGCAAAAACTATATATGCTGTTCTAAAGGTTAACTTGAGAGACAGTTCTGTTTTTTCAAAAAAGCTCTGTGTTAACAGCCCTGTGGTAAATCATATGTAATTTTTGTGGGAAGGTAGTCCTGAAACCATGAGGTTTGACCTGGACTTCTGAAAAAAAGCCAAACCCATGTGCAAGGAAAAACCATCTTTCCCTAGGATGCAGTTTTATATTTTGTTATGAGACAGTATGGAGTGTGGCATTGAATTAGCTTACTCCAAACCAGCAAGCAGATCTATGAAGGAGTTGGCTCCTAATCCATCAGTGATAAAGTAATTTGCACTTCTCAATACTCTGTATTTATATTAGTATTTCACACTGACATATCTAAGTTAAAAAATTACAAAATAGAGTGGGCAGCTTGATTCGAGAACAAAAAAGTTTATTTTATCTCCTCTTGCTACCTCATTAATCCTAAAAAGTGTCAGTCAGTAAGTCTCATAGCTATGAGTGTTAGTGCTGTGGTCAGTTCCAAATTATAGTATTGATTAATTGATTGTCTTCTTCCAGTTGGGAATTATATTAGTGCTGGCTCAGAATGGCTGGCTGAAGGCCAAAGCTTAATCTTTTGTGAAAGACAACAAACAGCTCCAGTTTCACTGCTGCAGTTAAGTGAGTGATTGGGAAAGTAAAACTTTTTGAATGATTACTTGATAAAAAAGAATATGCAAGATATAATTAATACGTAGTTTGTGATAGTCTAATTCCAGTTGCTGAAGCAACAAACGGGCTTCTTTTGTCTCTAGACATGTACAGCCTGGAAACTATACTACAGCTGCTGAATTTTGAATGTATATGATGGGTTGATAGGATGGGGAAGAGACATGAAGTAGTCACTGGGTGAAACTACTTTAAGGAATTAATACAATCAGTTTTGTGGTTTCAAACTAAAGTGAAAATTGGAAAAGGAAATGAAGGTCATGACTTGAGTCTTATTATTGACACTGCTGCCTGGAGAAATTTGCACACCACCTGCCTATCCTGTGAATGCCTAATTTTCAAGAGCATTAGCATTCTCAAAATTAACATAGAAGAAAGAGTAAAGTTGATGTGTTGTTTAGTTTTTTGATTTAATAAGAATATAAGTTAATTGAGACAGTCACCATTTCATATCCGTAGCTTTCTAATAAATTATAAGAGAAAGTGTTTGAAGAAAGGTATCTCTTTCTCTTTCCCCCAGCAGGGAGACATTTGTCTGTATTTTATATATCTATTCTTATTTGGTATTATACGTAGCTGGACATAATTTTTTTTCTCAATTAAAAACAAATCACAGGAGGAGTAAATAATATTTTTAATATTTGTCATTTGTCTGTTCTTAATCCAGGCCTGATAAAGTCCATGGGAATCAGTAGCTTCTCCTGTTAACTCCACAAACCAGTAATGTTGCTTTGCTGAGATTTAGCTTCATAAAAAAGCCATGAAGAGTTCTCATTCAAAGGAAATTCCTCTCTCCTTCAAAGGAAATTCCTCAAACCCACAAAAACTTAATAAGATAGAAGTGGGGTTGGAGCACCTCCCCTGTGAGGACAGGTTGAAAGAGTTGGGGTTGTTTAGCCTAGAGAAGAAAAGGCTCTCGGGAGACCTTATAGCAGCATTTCAGTACTTAAAGGGGGCCAATGGGGCCTACAGGAAAGATGGGGAAGGATTCTTTATCAGGGAGCGTAGTGATAGGACAAGGAGTTACAGTTTCAAACTGAAAGAAAGTAGATTTGGATTAGATATTAGGGAGAAATTCCTAACTGTGAGGGTGATGAGACACTGGAACAGATGGCCCAAAGAAGTTGTGGTTGTTCCCTCTCTGGAAATGTTCAAGACCAGGTTGGTTGGGGCTTTGGGAAACCTGATCTAGTGGAAGGTGTCCCTGTCCATGGCAGGAGGTTTAGAACTAGATGATCTTTAAGCTCCCTTCCAACCCAAACCATTCTATTATGCTATGATTCTATGCAATAAAAAAGTGGAAAGAAGGAAATTAATTGTAGTGATATTATTGTCCAAAATGCTAAATATTTACAACCTTGGACTTGTTTGTTTGTAGAAATTTAGACAAATTGAAGAACTCAACCCTGAAGCCAGCTATCTTGGACATATGCAACAACTAAATTCTAACTCAGTACAGGAAAACTATCCAATTTTAGATTTAAATCACTGTCAAAGGGTTAGTACAAGGTTTAGTAAACAGCACTAAGCAAAACACCAACACTATTTTTAATGAAATCAACTTTATTGGACACCATCTGTAACATCAATCTTGCAGGTTAAGATCAAGGTAAAGGTTTTGCTGCCTTGTTGGGCTATGCGTCTGCTTTGCCCCCTTCCTCCATAGTGCTAGGACATTGTACAGGGGCAAATTTCTCCTATTGATGAGGAAACAAAAGTGATAGAGGCAGACTTGGATGCAGTCTAACATAGTGCTGAGTGAGAATTATTTAATAATATTTAGAATTACAACATCTTTGTATCTGTCTATATTCACTGCCTCATGGGCTAGGAGAAGGGAGCTAAAAACACAGGATGCCAAAAGCACTAGAGCAACCAGTGCTGGGAGTCCCATGGATCATATCAGGCCACCAGGACAATCAGGGTTTCTTTATGACAGAAAAACAGATGGGCAGGAGTCATTTGCCTGAACATGTCTGACTGTCTTACCTACCTTCTAGCTGACACTCAGAAGAGGGATGGTCCCCTGTAGTCATTATGTCATGTCTGCCAGGCATGCATGAATTTTCACATATTTTAGTGCAATGGCATTAGGAATCTACCTTAGATAACTGAACTCTGCCTAATATATCCTTCCAGCTTGCTAGAGAAACTGAGAAAACAAACAAAGTTTACACTTGTAGAGCACAAAGGAGTTGTTTGGGTTTAACAGCACAAATTGTGCCATGCAGCTATATCAGTCTGGAAAGTACCTTCCTTATGGAGAGAGGGGAGGAACAGAGTGTTCAGCCAGGACCATATGACTATTTATTATTCAGGACAAGGTGCAAAAATGCAACAAGTGTGTTGTATAATTCAGTTAGTGTTGGTTAACAGATTTTAGAACACTTGCAAATACCTTTAATCTATGTGATGTATTCTTTTCTTCCTTTATTTCACTCACTAATAACAGTGGTGGTGTTCTAAAAGCACCAAAATAAAGGATTTAGTTGACACTACTGCCCAGGGCTAATAAATTTCATAAAGGCAGCATCTAAATACAATCAACCTTGAGATCTATAGGCATCTGTTGCTTCTCTGAAAAGCTTTAACACTTTAGTTCTCATTGCTTTCAGTTTACCTAAATCTGTGAGATGTCTGTTTTATCTCTATTTTTAATTTCTTATTTGCAGTCAGGAAATACATGTTTACATCAGAGAGAAGAAACGTTCAAGCACTGTTAATTCCTATATGAGTGAAGAGCATCTAAAGGAATAAAATTGCTGGCATTCAACAAATTGAGATGGATTGGGTGGGATGGAGGATATATGAAAGCCAGCCAATGAAAGATAATGACAAGAAAGCTAGACTTAAAATACCACCTCTTCCCTAGACAAAGGTACACATTAGCGACATATGTCCAAAGCCAGAAACTTCCTCCTTTGCTAATGTGCTTACAGTGTCTTTCTGTGCACTTCTTTTGTCTCATTCTTCTCTTATGGGGCAGCTGAAAATGTCCAGCTCTATGTAAGAGAGAAATGACACAAGAATTTTGTCAAGAAATGGGTTAAATCAGTCCTCACCTAAAGGGAGATTAAATCTACATCTCCTAGGGCTTTTCTAAAACTTGACTGGCTGTCTATAGTTTAGTTATACTGAAGAAGACCAATGCATCCAGTTGCTAAAGGGTTATTTAAAGAAAATCTTTCACAAATGTATTTTTGATGATCTTAGAAAATGGAACATAAATCCTTAAAACCAGAGGGGAGGGAAGATAGATTCATGGAAATGCTCATTGCCAAGGGGTCCCATGCCAATAAGTGGCTTAGGCAACATGTGGGCAATGGAATGAAACAAACAAGAGAGGAGAGCATTTTGTGGGATAGATTATTGCAGTTCTTCATTTTCTGCCAAGAGTCAATAAAACAGCTGTGGTTTGAGAAAACTGAAACACTACAGAGCATAGATTCTTTCCACTGTATAACTGGCCAAAGAAAAAAATTCATTAGTTCTTCATACCATGTACAGTAATTAAGTAATTACATGTATCTAGTGAGAAAAAGTCCATGAAATGTTAAAGTTTTGATTTATTAGAAATCTAAATGACAAGATGTGTTCCTTTTCTTGGGAGTCAGATGATGAAGACTGAAAAAAATCAGATAAAGCTTAATTTGACAATTTTTTGTCACTTATAACAAACAAAAATATTTTCAATGCTTAATTCTTCATCCAATACATTTTAATTGCAGTATGTTAAAATGATTAAGTGTAGTAACTGCTCCGCTTCACAGAGAAAATGCTCATAAAATACAATATTTCTCTTTGCAACATAAAAAAATTATTATATTAGTCTTTTTCCTTATATATTCAGACACTTTCATCTTGATAACCTCTTTTCCCCATTCTTTTTGCAATTAGTGCAACTGAAGACCATCTTCTTTGACTACATCTTCTCTAATATTTCCATGGAACAAGAGTGTTACTCACTTGTTCTTTTTTGTGTCGTTTTCTGTTAAAAGAGGGTTGTTTTGTTTAATCCCTAAACCAGAAAACACTTCAGGAGGCATTAACATTAAAATAAATGAGATGATTGTAAGCAAAATTAGGCATTTGAGAGTCTCTGATAAGAACTCGTGTCTACAACACGTGGGTTCTTTATACATTAAAGTTTGCACAGTTAATACTCCACTTCTGCACCATGTTCTTAAGGCATTAGTAAGCTTTTGTTTAGCTAGCACTCTAGTTTGTTTAAATAGACTACGCAATGGGATCAGACTCCTTGGTTTTCTAAGCATGCCAGTATTTGTGAACTGATGGTAAATACACTCAAGACAGAAAACATCTTACAAATACGAAAATATAAAGAAGTTGATAGTACTAAGCATAATTGTTTTAGAAACTGTCATGTTTTTAGAAAATGGAAGCAACAGCTTGGGTTAGACTTGTACAGACTACCTTATTCTTCATATACATCCCTAAAATATCTCAGGGAATAAAGATATTCACAATTACTAATTTGTTTTGAAAGTTCTTGCAATAGCTGTTTTAGAAAGTCAAATTATAATAAGGCAATGTACAGTCTGTTGCAATAATAAGTTAACAATTAAAGGATTTATTTAAGAAAACATTTATAAACTATTAAATATTTAGGATGCATAACTTAAGACCAAAATCTTAACTAGAGAACTGTGAATTTTTACAGGTTCATAAGACCAAAGAGTTGAATTATTGCATGTGTAATTGATACAATTCATCACACAGTTCATTTCAACCTAGTTACTATTATAACTAGTGAGCAGTTAGTACTATGCACTGCTAAATATTGTTTTTTTTTCTTTATTAAACTTAAGCATTTGAACTGATTTTAAACAAACATATGACTTTATCTATTTCTTAGATTTGTACCAACAAGAATTTCCATGCTGATACGAACAAAACTTCTTACTTGCTACAGCCATTCAGCCTGCTACAGCATTTACCTGCTTCCTTCCCTCTAGTTCTGCACCTGTCACTGCTCAGACAGGGTGGATAATCTAGTATAAATTATATACTTAACCATCTAGAAGGCACAACTAGATGTGTGTTTCTTTAACAGGGAAAACAGGATTTCAGTAGGAGTCTTCTATAGGTATCAGGGCTGAAGGTGTATTCATACAAATTAATCTGTGCAATGATTGCAATAAGTAGGGTTCAAAGGCTGGAAACCCAACTGTACTTCTGCCTCCATCACCCCATGTTACTGACACTGCAGAAGGAATGGTCTCCTCATGCTGTCTCTTCTACTCTGTAAACATTTACTGTCACAGGGCTCTTGCATCTTACCTCAACTGGAATATTTCTGTTTCCAGGACTCAAGACAGTTCAGGAATCTCCAAGTTTTGGTTTTACATTTCCAAATAGCAATGTCAAGGTTATTTTTTCTTTTTCCTTCCCAATAGAATTCTCATACCTGTTTGTTTCTACATGAATAGCAGCCATGCAGTGTTTTTTTTCTACCTATTTTCACATGGCTTTGTGACAATGTATGTATAATTTACAAGAGAGTAAGTAATGGCTTTTTATAGACTTACAAGACCTGAGCAAATATTTTTCTGTTGTGGGTCACTCACTTTCCTCACAGACTTGTTTTACACATAAACTGGTATAAGCAGGATTTTGACAAGAACAATGGGGGTACATAATAAGCCACACTTTCTATTTCCTGTGAGATGACTCACAGAAAAAAGGAACAATGCAAACTCAACATACATAAAATGCTAAAACAGAATAGTGAAAGATATGAGACTATGAAAATTGCAAGAAGATACATCTGAAGCATGAAGGGGTAAAGATGATTTTTTATAATTATTTAAAGCCTAGCTGCAGAGCAGTAGCTTACAGGACTCTTGATTTTGCCAGTCATAGATGTAGAGCATTCATGTTCCTAGGCCATCAAGCTAATGCGCAGCTGGTCCCTAGTTTTGTACTAGACTTCCTGAAGATGGTGTATAAAATTGTGTCTCTTACAGCCAGCCCTGCCTCTGTTCCATGTAAATCTCTGATGAATATAAAATTTTCTCTTGAAGACATAATATATCATTTCTGTATTTTACTGCAGTGACTACAAAATCTCAGTCTCATGGGCTTTGATAAAATGACCAAGGGAATGTTGGGTGGGGGAGGAAGTGGAGCCTCAAATACAGACTATTATAAATCATGTATGGAACCAGGGCTGTACCTTTCATTACAAATGCTTCTTGAAAACCAGTAATAAAATAATCTTCTTTAAGGAAATGAGAATGAAAAAGAAGGGCAGATGTAGTTTTCGGGAAAATAATTGATTAGTGGGATGGGAGAAGAGAAACAGGAAAGAACAGCATCTACAGGAAATCAACTGTTAATAAATATCAGAAACTGCAGTCAAGTGACAAGATAAGATGCAGCATATGTTCCTCCAGCTACAAAATGGAAATCATTTTCTATAGAAGAGATGCTGATAAGCCTGCCTCCTCCCCAAAAGGCAATCATTTTACATTTTATATTATTTGAAAAGAGCTTGATTATTTTCTTTTGAATGAAAAAAGATGATTCACATTTACCTGTCAACAGAATTTTCAATTCATGTGCTTTGCCTGCATACTTAAAGGCATATGACCCAATCACCACATGCCGGGGAGAAAACTTTAGTGAGATGTAAATACAAAATAATTCATAGCCACAAATATTGCTTTACCTTTGTCCTACTTCAAATTACTGTAAATTAAAAACCAAAGAGTCTATTAAATGTGGATTTTTTCCAGTAATGGATAACACCTATGTACAGTATTCTCATCAATGTCAAATCGGATACCCCCCAAAATATAATACCTACAATGGAAGAAAACATATGGAAATGATAGTGATGTCATTTGAAGTCTAGATTTAAAAGGAAAATAAATATCCCAGATATGTTTTAGAATTTTCTGAGCAGGGTTGGTGTAGTTGTGCATGCACAGAGTTTGATCAGAGGCAGGGAAGAACAAGTATAAAGGATAGACAGTAATGGATTAATTGGACATCCAGTTTTCATTACCAACAGTTTAGTATTTGAACCTCCTTTTTATTAAGTAGGAAGGCTTGCAAGTGGAGTCTCTTTAGGAGTTTAAAAGTTTGTGAAATGTTGATATCTTAAAGATATTTCAGTGATCTTTCAGGACTCGTCATGCCTTGATGCCCCTGCTTCTTGTCATATTTTAGGACAATTAAGAACAGATGGACAGAGATAACAAATGCAAAGGGGGTGTGTGGTGTGTAGGTTGTGGTCGTGGTGGTGTTGATTTTTTCTTCTGAAAGTGTCTATAAATCAGTAACTGAAAGATGAGAGGATTCACTTTTTCCCAACACACAGGTCAGGAATAATAACATATTTTCAGTGGAAAGCTGGAAATCCCAAAGAAGCAGTCCTTCAAAAGACTCTTGATCCCTGTGGATGAACTGTACATAAGAGTTTTCCAAAGACAAAATTCTCTACCTTTGTCAGTTGTGTAAGGGTACAGTATCAGCAGTGCCGTCTTTCTCCAAGGACCTCTGGCAGAGCACTTCCATAGTGGATGACCCAATCCCTGCCCTGCCTGCCTGTCACTCACATCCCTTCACCTCCCTCTTCCACTGGTGCTGCCTGAGGCAGCTGTGGGAGGGCTCCTCTGTGGGCTCATATCACCCAAACTCTGCCCTACTCCTGCTGCGTCTAGGATTTTCCTATCCTAATCAACATGTGCAGCATTTAACTTTAGGGATCAGCCAGGAGAAATCACAATTTATACTTGACAGAAGCCAAGGGAAAAAAACCAATCTGTTGGTTTCTTTTTGCTAGAGCCAAGAGAAGACCACGACCTATATAGAATGCCACATTGAACAGGTATTAGAATAAGAAGCTAGTAACCCATGAATCTGTATTGCAATGAGTCTGAGGACTCTTGTCTTTTTTTCAAATATGATTCACTCCTTTAAAAAGAAATAATGAAACACAGAGCCTAAATTCTTTTGGTTACTGAAGCTAGACAGCTGGACTAACCAGACTTGCAAAGAAGTGTCTTTCTGGATAACACAAAAAGTAGTCCTGACAGGAGCAGTAATATTAGGGTCAATAATAACAATACATAGCAAAAGAGTAACATATTTATTAAGTGATTATACATGTACTTATCCTTATAAAGTCTGACAAAGAAAGTTACCTTAAATATGAAGTAACCATCTTTTTGTATTCAGGTTTCTGTCAGTTTCTACAGCTGAGAGTTTTCATTCTCTGACAATGACTTTAAAGTGCTATAAGGACAGTCCTCAGAAAAATGAAAAGTCCTTTCTTGAACCAAAAAACCCTTTCAGAGAGTGACAAATACAAGAACTATTTAGCATTTCAATGAATTTTAATAATACTTAACCGTAATTACAGAAATGTGGCATTTAATTTTTAAAAATACTGTATGTAAGTACGACTAACACTAAATATTTTTCAAACTAGATGTATAACTGTTCCAGAGATGACTGTGCCAATGAAAAGTGTTATGCAAGAACAGATGCTGAATTTCATAAATTTCTAGCCAGCAGCTGGTTGTGATCACCAACGGTTGTGCAGATTTATGTGAAACAGTCAGCAGAGCAACTGTAGAATCAGCTACTTAATGTTTTATTTAAATTCCACAAAACTCTGAAACATCACCAGTCCTTACCTTATATCCATCATTATTATTCTGCAAGTTTCACTTCTTGAAACAAAATTCGTTATTATGCTAATGGAGACTTTCTTTCCTGGCACAGGGACTTCGAAGTACTTTTAATGGTGATTTTCTGATTGAATTTGCAACTTGTGCCACTGTCACTTCATGTTTTTACTCTGTTCTGTGTGTGACAATTTCATCCCCATTGAGATGACCCACAATTACTAATACAATACCTTAAAAGAGGTTAATTGAATAAGGAAGTCATTACTGTAATTATTCCAGAAGACACCAACACTAAAGGGTTTTTCAAGTGAATTTAATTTCAGGACTATAAAGACATTGTATTATCACTCCATTCATAATACATTAAGGCTTCCTATTCCTGCATTCAGAAATGTTTTAATTTTGCCTTTGGGCACATTTCTCAAACATACATATAGAATATAACCAGCTGTAATATGGCAAGGAAAACTAAGTAAAGTGGCATACATTCTCACTGGAAGATAGCCTCTCTGCATACTGTACCCAGTTAGATTCCAGGGTGAAAATACCACAGACCAACCAGACAGGTCTGGATCAAGACCTTCATTAGATAAGGATCATCCAGGATGACAGCACACCCAAGGAATGCTAGCAAGCTCAGGAGACAGAAGTTCAGGTACTTTTTTCCTCCATTACAGGGAAAGGTGTTTTCAAAATGGAAATTGGACACTTTCTTTTCAGTGTCCTGAATACTTTCAGGCCTTGCTGGTTTCACATTGCATCTGTGCTGTGTTCAGTTGCATCAACTGTCCACCAAGGAAGGACAAGTAAAATCAGGGAAAAGAAGATACTCTGTGGATAGAAAACCTTTTTTACCTAACTCAAAATCACATTACAGCCTTGAGTCATAATCACATTACAGCCTTGAGTCATGGCCTTGTGGTCTGTATTTAAGCACAAAGGGGACAAAACAAATACTTTCTGTCATGGTTTAGCCCCAGTCAGCAACTAAACACCACACAGCCACTTGCTTACTCCCCCCACCCCAGTGGGATAGGGGAGAATTGGAAGAGCAAAAGTAAAAAATTTTTGAGTTGATATAAAAGCAGGTTAATAATTAAAGTAAAGTAGTAGTAGTAGTAGTAGTAGTAGTAGTAGTAGTAGTAGTAGTAGTAGTAATAAATGTAAAAGGAAGCAATAAGAGAGAGAGAGAGGTGAAGCCCAGGGGAAAAAAAAAGAAACCTAAACAAGTGCTCACCACCCACTGACGGATGCTGCCAGTCCAGGAGCCACGATTGCTGCTCCCCCCAGCCAACTTCCCCCAGTTAATATACTGAGCAGGACGTCATATGGTGTGGAATATCCCTTTGGCCAGTTTGGGTCAGCTGTCCTGGCTGTGCCTCCTCCCTGCCTGGCTTCTTGTGCACCCAGCAGAGCATGGGAAGCTGGAAAAGTCCTTGACTAGTGTGACCACTGCCTAGCAACAACTAAAACATTGGTGTGTTATCAACATTATTCTCACACTAAATCCAAAACACAGCACTATATCAGCTACTGGGAATAAAACTAACTCTATCCCAACTGAAACCAGGACACTTTCCAACCTGGATTCTCCTAGTGCTCTGAGTAGTCCCATGGTTGCTTTTTGAGAGCTTTGCAGCTCTCTGTCCAAGTTCTCTCCATCCAAGTTCAACTGCACTTGTTGTAAAGAAAAGTTCATTCATCTACATTTCTCTAAGCAAGTTCAGGTGTGACCCAGGAGAAAGAGCTTTTCTTCCCTATACCCACATGTCTGCTCTGAGGAAAACAATGGGCAGGAAAAAAATCACAGCTCCTTTATTCTGTGTGTCCTGCTTCAAAAGTTGCCCTGCATGAAGAAGAAGAGATGAGATCTTTGCCCATTTTTGCTTCTGCTATTTAAACAGGAAGTAAATAAAATGTTTCTGTTCCACATGAATATACAGCAATGTGGAACTGATACAGCTAAGCTTCGCACAATGGAATTACATCTTTTTTTTCAGTTTTCATAAAGAAGTCTCATTAAATTTTTCGCATAGTAGTAACAGACACTCTGGATGCTCTGGCTTTATTTTCAGCTGCTGTGTACTTCAAGCTCCTGCACCTAGGAGCAATATGGTAGCATCAACGGTGGTTCAGCATTACTTAAAAGTAACATCCAGCTGGGCAATATCTAGCACTCATTTTTGAGAACTTCTGTGTGCTGTTCCCCCAGAAAATGTGTTTGAGGTTTAGACTGCAGCCAGATCCTGACAAGGGAGGAAACCAATGGCTTCTGGCTGGTGCCAGAGAGGAACCTATGCATTGGCAAGGTCTGGTGACACAAGCAGTGTTGGGTTTGTACCTCTGGATGCAGCAGGTCCAGGCTAAGTAGCAGTGGGGATGTGCCCCAGGGCATGACCATGGGACCCATTCTGAGGATCAAGGACTGCAAAGGGGAGATGGATCCATCTGCTGAAATGGGACAAGAGCACCTTACCAAAAGACTGGCCAATGTGGTGAGGAGAGATTTAAACTGGTGAGACAAGGGAGGGAGTTTATGATTCAAAGTCAAATGAGAAAAGAGCAGATGGGTTGGATGGTGAAGAGTGCAGGATGGTGGGAAGAAGGGAGACCTCAGAAGTGATGAAAAAGGACAAAGGGACATCTGCCGCAGGTGCTCATACAAAAAAACTCTCAGGCTGGGACAAAAAGAAGGACAGTCTAGAGATCCACATGCAGCAACAGCACTACAGCTATACTGCAATGGCAGATGTGGTGGGACAGTCTGCACAACTGGAGTGAATAATGGGTAGATACAATGTCTTCAGAAAAAACGGGCAGTGAAGGCAGGAGCAGGGACTGCCCACGGTGTGAAGGATCAGCTTGGAAGTGGAGACTCATCTATGGGATTGAGAACAGGCAGGCCATGAGCTTGTGTTCCAGTGCCAGAGGACAGGCCACTAAGCATGATGCTGTGGCAGGAGTGTGTTATAGACCACTCACCAGGGTGGCAAAGTGGGCAAAGTTTCCTTTAAATGACTGTGTCACAAACACTAGTTCTTAGGGGGGATTTACGCTCCTTGGCCTCTGCTTAGAGGGCAAAGTAACAGGACACAAGCAGTCAAGATTTCTGGAGGGTACTGGGCATAACCTTGTGAAGAGACACTGGATATGTCAAACAGAGATGACAAGCAGACGGATCTGCTATTCCTCACAGGGAGGAACAGGCTGGAGATGTGACAACCAATGGTATATTGGCTGTAGTGATCAAATTATCAGAAAGTTCAAGATCTTGAGCGAAGACAGGAAAGAAAGCAGGGCTTGAGATGAGCAGATTTTGGCTTATCCAGAGGTTTGGTGGATGGGCATGCATGGTGGACTGCACTGAAAGGCAAAGTTGCTCAGGAAAGCAGGCAGACCTTTAAGGACAGCATCTCCAAGTGTGAGAACAGTCCACCATGGTACACAGGGAGACACAGACATACTGGAAGCTAGCTTGGCTGAGCAGGGAACTCATGCCAGAGCTCCAATGCAAAAAGGCAGCGTACAGGAGCTAGAAGCAGGGACAGGCTAGAAAAGAGGAGTTTAGAAACACTACACTGGCATGCAGGATTGGTGCTAGGAAAATCAAAGTCTGAGTAGGTTTGATGGAAACATCAAGGGCAACAGGTGTTTCTACGCAAGCAGTAGAGGACTGAACAAGAAAATTATGAATGGGACAGGTGATTTAGTGACAGGACACACAGACAAGGCTGAGGCACTCTGTGCCCTCTTCCTCTCTTTGCTCAGTCTTCACCAGCAAGGTCTCCCAAGCCTCTGTGCTTAATTAGAGGTATTCAAGGAGGAGAATGGCCAGCAGTGGATGAGGTTGAGTTGGGGATTACTTGAGACAATTTGACTGCTCTGTTCGATCTGTTGAGCTGCAGCTGAGGGGGTGCCTTTGGAAGGCCATTCTCTGACATCTTTGAGAAGTCAGGGAGACTGGGGGAGCTCTCCAGCCACTGCAGGAAGGCAAATGTTGCAGGCATCTTCTATGAAGTTCAAAAGGAACAAATGCAGAAACTACAGGTGGGTGTTGGCTTCACTTTGGTACCAAGGAAAATGACAAAGTGATTCCTCTGGGAACGTATTTCTGGAATCAGGAAGGAGAAAGTGATTGGAAAGAGTCAGCATGGTTTTTTCTGACTTCTAACCAGACTGACCCTGGTGATAAAATGACTGGATCTGTGGACACAGATGACATTTACTTTAAATATACCAAGGCTTCTGACACTGTCTCCTGCAACGTTCTTGTATCCAAGTTAGGAGATGACAGTCTGGATGTGAGGACAACCAGTAAACAACCAGTTGGACGGTCAGGCTCAGAGGGCCATGATTAACTGGGTTGTATTCTGCCAGGAGGCTGAAAACAAGTGCTGTAGTGCAGGGTGTATCCTGGGACTTGTCCTGTTCAACATCTCTATCAGTGACGTGGAGCAGAGGGTGGAAAGCATGCTCATTAAGTTTCCTCATGACACCGAGGTGGGACCAGCTGACATGCTTGAGGGCCAGGCTGTGTTCTGGGGACCTGGATAGGCAGAAAGAAGGGGCTGCAAGTAACCCTGAGAAATTCAGCAAAGACAGAGGCTGAGCCCTAAAACCAGAGCCTTGCAGCAATGGCACTCTGAGGCTGGCAGGGCCGAGGAGCAGTTCTGTAGAGATGGCCCTGGGGCTTGCTGGGCAGCGAGCTGAGCAGGATCCAGCTGTTCTGCAGCCAGCAGCACCTGAGGCAGGGCAAGCTGGTATATAGCATCAAGGCACCACCCTTTATTCAGCGCTTGCTGTATCATTTCTAGATATGGTGTCCAGATTTGGGTGTAGATCAACTGCAATGAAATCATCAGAAGCCACCAAGAGGGGGCTGAAGTCCTTGCCCTCTGAGGAGAGGCTGCAGGACTGGTTCCACTGGGAGAAGGGATGGTTTTCAGGGCACCCAACAGCAACCCCAGCATTGAAGTGAGGGAATGGAAGAGATTTAGTCGGGTTCTTCACAGTGGTGTTTGGTGGGAGCGTGAGAGGCAGTGGCACAAGCTGGAACACGAGAGGCTCAGGCTGGAGATAAGGAAAAGCCTTTTGCCCAAGCACTGGGGCAGGGGCCCAAGGAGTTTGGGCTGTCTCTGGCTTTGGGTGTTTTCATGCCCAACTGTGTGAAGCTCTCAGCAGCCTTATCTGAGGCCAGAACTTGCTTTTCTTTGGGTAAGAGATTGTTCTACAGACCTTCTGAATCTCTTCTAGTCTGAATTATGCTAAGATCTGAAGAGATCAGGCTATGACAGCTGGTGAAATTTTTTTAACTGAAGTTGAAACTTCAATAGTGAAAATAGGAGAATGCTTTTGTAGCCTCAAAGACATTTTTTGACCAGGAGAACATGTCTAATAATCATCTAACTGAAAACAATAATATTTGCTTATGAGCTTTCTAGCTGAGATTGTATTAGCAATAGAAAAAAATCCAGAAATTTAATGCTGCAGGGATTTATTTTTTCTTTAGCTTAATGCTTGAGCACAGATATCTAGTGGATTTGTCCTGTTTCTATTTATCTCTTTATCAATCGGAAGTGACAGAATGCATGCTTTCCTCAGACAGGCTGTATTGCAGAGCCCATATATATATAAAATCTGATTAAACATGCACAGTGTTAGTATTCAGTCTTTTAAGGTTCAATATTGTTGGCTGTTTTTTCCAAATCTGAGGACTTTTTCAAGGCTGTGAGATCCCAGCTGCTGAGTGACAAAGATAATGACAAAAGCTTTTCCCAGATGAGAGCAAGGAGCAGTGAGCAGTTACTGTACATGCATTTAGTAACCTAACTCAAGGATTTTAGCATTCTTGTAGGAATTCCTGGGATTCGTATTAATATATCCTCACTTTCACATCATTTGGGAGTAGTATTAGCAGACAGCCACAGCCTAACAGTGGTGCAGTTCCTGAGGTCATATTTACAAAAGGTTTTTAGGTACATAAACAAGCAGATAAATATGTAACACAATTTTCAGCACACTGCCATGGTAAGCACAGTCAAAGCACAGAAGACAAGAACCTTAGCAGATAAGATGTTCAAATACCTTAGGAGTTAAATCTGGGAGGGAGGATAAATACTGTAACACTGTGCTTTATGTTGCCAGATTTCAAATACCCAAACACAAGAATGAAATCCAGTATCTGTGGATATGGGTACCCACACATATAGTGATGTAGTATAGTCCTCTCATGCAATCCAAAAGGAGTTTGGTACCTCTCAGTGACTTCCCAGACAACCAGTGCTCCAGCTGATTTAATGCCTAACTACAAGTCTTTATAATGTCTCTCAGCCTTTTGTTCTAACATCTTTGCAATTCCCAACTTAATTATTTCTGAGTCTACTCTATTTTGTGGTAGCTCCTTGTAATTGGTTGCATACTTAGTGGCTAAGGAGAAAATCAGGCCCATCACCTATTTCACAGAAGCTGTTCCAATGTGAAAATTACATACTGCATGACAAGATTGAACATAGGCTTTTAAGAAATAGATTTAGACATAAATGTTGAATTCTTGTTCAGGCTTTAAATAATTTTAAATCTAAATTAATATATTCATGTATCTAAATATTTTTGTTAGCTTTTTATTGTGGCTGCTAGTGCTAAAAGGAAAATAAATAATAAATATATTTATTGATACTTTGAATTTATAGGATACAAATGGGTGTCCTTTTCCCATTGTGGCTGTGTCAGAAAAAACACGCTGAAAGCATAATTTCCTGAAACAACACTGATACATCCAAGCTCATGGCCTGCTTCTGTGTTGTTGCTATTTCACAAAGTACTGTGTGAAGAAGTCTTCTGTGGAATGGTGACACTCAGAACAGAGGAATGGTCTCTTCACAGAGACCTGCCCACACCATTCTCCATTGGGAAGCAATTTTTCCGGGCAGCCACAGGCATGTACTATACATGTGGAGAATGGAAATTTGTATATCTGCTCATCTTTCATTTTTAGTGCTTGTATCTCTGCAAGAGATAAATTGTTATGGTTTTGCAGACTGGAAGAAGTTCAACCCTCAATTTATCTCATTCATACACAGTAGCTAAACAGATTACACAGTGATTAAAAAGTGCTATAGTTCAATAGCACCCTATTTTTCAGTATAGAGTGCCATGTATCCTGGTTCTTATACCATACGTAAACTGATGTCAGATATTTGGAAAGGTAAAAGTTTTAGAAATAACAGCAGTTCATTAGAGAAAGGGTGGAAAAACCCATAATGAAAAGCGGATGATCTTATAATTGTAATAGTTTATCCTAGAAAGACCACTGACAGCATTAAAGGATCATTGCTGTGAGGAAATATGCCTTCCCATCACTCTGCCATACATGTAGCAGCAATAAAAAATGGAGCCTTTCTGCCTATCGCAGAAAGCAGGCAAATAGCAAAGACTGAATGTGGCCAAGAGAGATAGGAAATAAGAATAAATTTATAAAAAGCATAGTGGCTGTGTCTAAGACCTTTTTTATTTTGAAATGCCTTAGACTTGACCCAGAAATAAATCCATTTATTAACTAAGAGATTCTTGATTATACCAAGATAAAAGAGCAGTATGAGCAGTGTTGTATGTCCATTAAAAATTATGTAAGAAACAAAAGTATGGGTTCTGAGTGTACAAAAGGGAGCATGGATGGCAGTGTAGCAGGCTGACTTGTCATTTACAAAACCATAAGACAAGGTAAAGAAAAAGTTATTTTGGAGACAAGTGCCCTTTACTACCTAGAGCTACACAAAGATCCTGATTCAGCAAAAATTTAGGTTAGTGTTTCTTAAGTAAGTCAGCAAGTGCAACCCATGGAACATATTAATTATGACATATACATACATTTAAAAACATGAAAATGAAACAAACTATATGCTGAGGATTAGTACATTGGTAAGTAGAGCACAGAGACTAAGGGCATTAGGTAACTGGTGGATTTGCAGTGCCTTTTTTTCTTCACTTGTTTTGGCTTTCAATTTATCTTCAGCGAAGCTCTTCTTAAGAAAGCCTTCAAATTTAATTAGTGTTCTACAAAATGATGGTGATAATCTATAGAAAACCAATACCATTTAAGAGATTAATACTGTTGTATTCCTTAGGCCCTTCAAGTTAACCAATGCAATTAGACAACTGAGATAATTTGACACTACATTTTACAGGATTATTCAAACTACAATGGTTATATTTTAATGTTAGTCTTTCTCTCGTCCAAGACATCTTAAATACATTTCAGCACTTGTTGAGAAAAAAGAATAGAATAGAACTAAACAAATGTATGGTCTTTACTACTTCCTTTAAACAAAAAATACAATACTTGTAAGATCTTCATTGTTAGCACAATGTTGCTAACTTTGACAAATAGAAGCAAATTTTTGACTTATGTATTTTGCATTAAATGTAACAAAAGTACATAAATATATATAAAAAATGTAAGGTACTGGAAAAGGTATATCACACATTGCAGGTGAAGATTTAAAAGTTTTTGTGGTTTAAATTCAAAAATAGGCTTCAATAGATGTCACCAACAACTTACAGCAATAGCTCTTTGAGAAATACATTGTACCATCAATCAAGGAATGCTCCACTGACAATGACTTGTCTAAATAGAGTGCTAGTGACCTAACTGCATAAAATTTTCAGCACACACAAACAGATGCATATAATTATACATATGTGTATATATAGCCAGCAGTAAGTCAATTTATAATTCGTCACATTAGCTGCAGTGCAGCAACTCTGTGGTTTAAAGTTTCCTGTGAATATTGATATATCTAGTGTGTGGTGTCTCCCTACATTTTTAACATTTTTAACATTTTTAAACTGTTAAATGTTAAAACAACATTTTTAAAATGTTGGAGAGCCGTTACTGTAGAACAGCTATTGCTTAGTGAAGTCATACCCCAGGTTTCAGACCACTCACTTCACTGATTAAAACATTCTGTCTTTACCCCACAAGTTCTTCTTGTTTCTAAGAACTTCAAGGGAGGTAGCTTCATAACCCAGTAAAAGGGAGTCAAATCCTTTCAAGTTTAAGAAATTACACCATTTACTACAATAAGCTTTTCAGTTTACTCATCTGAGATTTAGAGTGGGCAGCAAGAAAAGAAGACATATATTTTCTTCACAGTGTTGAGGATTTGGAAAAAGGCTTTTAAAAATGGTGGGAACCAGTACTTCCTTTCTAGGCAAGCTGCAACTGAGTCAAAATAGGGATGTCATTAGTAAAACAATCCTGGAGGACACTAGACTGTCAACTGGCCCAGTAAAGTCTAGACAGATGTGGGTGAAGTGTAAAGGTTATTTCGTACTAGACCCCAGCCAAAGAACCCTCAAAATAAATTACATCTTGTTCCAGCATGGAAAGGACTATTAAAAGAGCATTTTATTTTATTATTTTCTTCTGAAACAAAGATTCACCCAAGAGAATAGGGTATCTAACCTGACCTAAGAGTCTTGATCTTAAAGACCAAGTAAACTGCTGTAGCATGAACCTTAAAATTACTGATTTTTTAGAAATAGGTGAAATACATAGTTATTGAAAGACACAAATTAATCTGGAGTAGTTTTCTATATCTCTAAGGGTGGTAATTTAGTCTAATGGGAATTTAATCACTCATATTAAACACATTACTAATCTGATGTTTTGCTTACAGTAAATTAGAACTACTGAGATTATAAATCACTTATTTAAAAGGAAAAGAAATCTCGAATTCCACTGAAAACCTCTCTTAGCTGACAAACAGCAGGTAGGAAATCTTGTTGTTTTCGAATGAGTTTCAATCAATTTTTGTTTTCATGTCTTGTACATAAGTAAACAGAGTTAATTAAGGCATCTTGCCTCACTGTCTGTCATACTGCAGCTGTAAGAGCTAGATTACTACATTTAGTCATAGCCCTGAGCTACGGCCAGCACAGTGCAACACTGCTTCAGGAGGCAATTTAGACAATTTTTGGGAGGCATCTGTACAAGACAGCGTGCTGTATCTCTTGGAAGTGGGAAAAACAGTCTTCCCCTGGGCACTATAAAGTCCTATATACTTTTAATTCCCTTTTTCCCCCAACATTTTTAATGCTAAAAAAAAGACTGTGTAAGAGCCTTAGATCAAGCTGTTGTTTGTGGGTGGCAGCCCACTGTGACACCAGGGTAAATGCTCCTGCCCACCCAGGTAAGATGTTAGGAAAGGCCTCAGTCTGTCCCTATATAAGCAAAAGAGATTATTTGTAACATGCATAGAGGTATACATGTCACCTGCATAAATAAGAGTTGTACGTAATGTAAAGGGTTGTTTAGATTTCACCTGCAGGCATCATAATTTTTACTTTGAATAACAAATGTGTAACTTTATAAAAGTTAGAAGTTTAGACAGGTTAGTGTAGATGATACTTAGATCTTAATTCACTGCTCTGTACAGCAAGTCAGCAGCCTGAATGATGTTCCCATGAACTTTATTATCACTCTAATACATAAACATATTAGACTAAGTTATTTACAGAATAAGAGCCTTTGATTCATAAGTTTTTGCATACCTTTGATTTTTCAATACTAGTGGTTTATCTTGCTTCTTTAATGCCTTGATTGCAAGTGCAAATTTAGTAACTGAAGGGAGAGGCATATTCATTAATTCATTGTTATTTTATTTTCTCTAAGCAGAATTTTAGTCACAGAATTTCAGAGTTTCTTTTTGCAAAGATACAGTCAGACAAAATATACATAGGCTTATGTGGTTGCTGAGAAGTTGGTAAGACATAGTTATAATTTAGGATTTTTTTTTTTTTGGAAGGGGTGATATTTTCTGAAGGACTATGTACATATCTGTTCTGGGAGACTGACAAAAGGGAATCTAAACTGTGGAAAGCGTGAGCATGTGGAGTGCACACTGGAAGGCTGGGAGTCTAGACATCTGTCTTTGCTACTCGTGATCCTGTAGAGATATACAGTCCAGTTTAAAATGTAATGTACCCAGTAAAATATCTGTTTACTCCCAAGGTTCATGTGGCCTGAAAGAATAAGACAGTGGCCAGCATGCTTGTAGCTTTTTGACTATAAGGCCATGATCTAAAGCTGTTTTGAACTTCACAGTTTGGACTAATTTTGTTGAAGCTACATCTGTAATAATGTGAATCACCTCAGGTAATGCTAATGTCTCAAGGAACGGGTTACAGATTTTTTAGAGCTGAAATATATACAAACTAGAAACAGAAGTAAAGCTAAATAAGCTATCAGCTTCTTTTATTTGACCAATCATATCTGCTTTAAGAGAACAACAGGTTAACTAACCAACAAGCCGCTTTCACTCAAGGAAAAAATGTTATGAAAGGCCATTAAAGTGAATTCTAATTACAACACAAAAAAGGCAAACAGGAAGTATGATGATGACACTGATCAGAATCCAGAACATCAAACCTGCACTACTCTTTTTTTTTTGTTGTTTGTTCATTTTTTTCTCTCTGCAGGGGGCATCTACTGAACCATCCAAAACAAGTTTCTGTGATATGGGTAACTTTGTGGAATAAGCAGTGCTGAGTTAATGTATTCTGGACTCCAGAACATAAAATTCAGACATATCTTGATCTCTGTGCATTGATGACAATGAAGATAAAATTCTTCGAGTGTAGATACCAGTATCAGGATAGAAAAAGAATGAAGAGAAGATTCAGGAAAGGACATTCACCTTATTATCAGCTCCTTTTAGACTTAAAAGTATGAACTGAAAAAGTATTTCTTGTATGCAATTTCTGCGTATGTTTGCAGTGTGAGCTTTTGCAGTGCATTTACATAGGAAGATTCTTAGGGTTTGAGCTTCTCTGAAACAGCTTATCCTCTTATAATTCTTACCTAAACCTACTTTATGGGTGATGAATGACAGCATGACAAACTAATACACAGGTGCAAAAAGAAATGTTTATTATCTACTGGAGAAATAATGGTTGGAGTTGGCAGTCACTGAGAACTCTCATTTACAACATAACAGGATTTGGGGGCACCCTGCTAAGGCGAACAGTTTTAGATATCCCCGTTATTTGCTGATGGACGTCATGCTTGCTCCAGCTGTCAGGAACACAGCTGTTCTGTTTCCCTTTGAGTGATCAGTGCTGCTGATGCCCTCCAGCTAGCATGTTCTTTGATAAGGTCCAGTGGAGAGCTGCGAATGAGCTGAACACTGGGCTTCTAGCAGCAAAATGCAAAAACAAATTTCACAACAAATTGCATTTTCGCTGCTGCTTGATGTCACCCAATTAGAATGGGCTGCATTTGTTCTAGTACAGTGGGTTGAAAGGAATCACAATGGAACAGTTTTTTCTTATTGTTAAAGCAATTTGAGGAAAAGGTTGCTGCTTATTAAAGATGGTATCGTAATATTCTGTGTAACTTATTAAAGCTGCTTAAAATGAGAGAGTTAATTATATCCAAAGGGCCATATTTTATAACTTCATTTTGAAATGTACGTGGTCTGGATCAGATTGCATCAGTATCAAGGAAGATATTGATAACAAATTGTTAAAACGTCCCTGTATTTTCTCCTTAGTTATGTGGAATCTTTTGCTTCTTTTCCATCTGCTTAAGAAATACACACTCAATTATTTAGTCATGTAGACGTAGGTAAGTATACAATGCTCAGAACAATTTCCTAAGTTCTAGCTGGGTGGAAGTCATGAAGAAATATTGATGTCAAGGAAAGTAGTTATCTAGGTGTGTAGAGTATATTTAAGAATTATGCAAACCATTAAAACAGTGGCAAAAACATAGAAGCTGCATAGGTTATACCTGAAAACACTATATTCTGCTTACTGTGAAGATACATAGAATCTAAGGGAAAAAGCAAGGGTTCTCCTGACTCTTCAATCTGAATATAATCTCTAAACATTGGGCTTAATGCTTCTTTAAATGCCTTTTTGCCAACGCTTAAGATTTGTAGTGTTATGATTTTTGTGGGCCAAAAAGTCATTTTGCATGAACCAGTGCCAGTCCATTAATTTACAAGCAGTGCATCTGTGTGACTACCTCTGGCTGAATATGTGATGCACTGAACTCTCTAGAAGTAGTTCTAGTTCATGTTTGAGTCAAGGAATTCAGAATCTTACTCTTTTGGAAGTAAAAATGTTTTAATATTCATCATCTATATTTTTCAGTAATAAAATCGATAAACTCTACATTGAAATTATCCATCAGGCAGAAAGATTATTTTCTTATTCCTAAATATTTCAAGTTTTCTGCAGTAAAATTCCTTGCCTTAAAATAAACGCTCTAAACAAGATAAGTTACACCTTATTTCAAAAAGCATCCTTCCTTCTCTTTTTGCTCTCCTTTTTTAATATTCTAAAAATACTTACTGTTGGTTTACAAATCTGATTACTCCTACACTGCACTGATTGGTTTGAATAATTTTTTATTCCAGAAGATTCTCATTTAACCAGTTAAATGAAAACCTGGAAAAAAATTTTATTTAAGTCAGTCTCTTTATCAGTCTAATAGAGAAATGTGTTTTGAGGTTTCAAACACCTTTTACAGATAAGGGTAACACCCATTTGATAAAAAAGTGTTTGAGGTTTTCAGAAGTTTGGGACTGGTTTTATTTTTTTTTTTAATACTATTTCAGTTCAAGGTGTACCATTATGAACTTAGAATTAGTTCTCAAAAAAAAAGTCTAAATTTAACTGGCTTCTGACTATGATATTGAGACTTCTGTTGCTACTGTCAGACCTGAAACTGCTGTCCAAAGGAGCTAAGTGTTGATGTATAGAGGGCAAAAGTAGGTAGTTGCCAAAGGCTGTGAGCACTGTAGGTAGTCTGTCTGTGAAGGGGTCTGGTTTAGGAACAAACCTGAGGTTCAAGAACTGAGATATAAAGTCAGAGTCTAAAGACTTTTTTTTTTCTTCTTTTTTTTTTTTCCTTCCATTTTTAATTTTTATTTTTAAGGCTACAGTATCCCCCACATACACAACTGCAAAGTGCTATGAGGAGAAGGGACCAGGAAAAGGCAGGAATGCAGACGACAGTGCAAGTGCAAAAGGAAAGAAAATGTTAGAAAACTGAGAACACTACGATAAATAATGTTGTATGTCTTCTCAAGGGAAGGATAGTGCTTTTTGACACTTTCTGAAGATAGGTTTTAAGATGCCTCTGCACTAGTGTACCAAGGAATGTTATCCTTGGCTTCTTATATGGTTTTCTCAAACTAGGTGCAATCGCACTTGCCAGAATCATATGTGAGCAAATTACCATAGTCCCTGATATCCTTCTCCCTGTCAATGCCTGCCCATTCTCTCCTCTCCTGCAGACACAGCCTTATAACATGCATGGTGCTGGGCTGGCAGGACAGTAGTGAACCGTGACGGGTGAGAGAAGCTGCTCCAAAGCACCAGCAAGTAATTCACAGTGCCAGAGACTGTGTCTTTGGAAGGTCAGCCTTGCAGAGATCATGAGTGCCTCTGTACTGTTTTGCAGTGTGACCCTTAGCAGTTATGAATCTATCAGTAAGACAACACATGAAAGTAGGACAAGACATTGAGCTAAATTAGTACAGTGTGAAATATGATCAATAAAGTCTCTAGCAATATAGTAAACTATTGAGCCAAAGTGACTTGGTGTGGGCGGCTGAGAACACAGCAGTGATAAATGTGGAAAGCACTTCATTGCGTTATCTTTCGCAGTACAGTTGCTTGTTATTCCATCTTATCCCACTAACTCCAACATTTTTTTTTGTTCTCTGTTCCGGCAATTTATATGACATTTAGCAGGAAATGTGAGAACATTAATGCTAGCTAGGAATTTTTTCCGTGTTCTCAGATCACTGTGTACTCATCATTATAGCTACTATAAGAAATAGTATTTCTGATTAGACTAGCTCTATCATTTCTGTAGGTTTAATATTTCTAACAAGGCAAGTAAAGTTGTTTTTTTTTTAATTATTTTTTAATCTCATAAATCATGTCGCAGAAGATTTACATTGCATTCTAGACAAAAAGATGCAGATAGCCTCCAGGCCTGAATTTTCCAATATCCTGTGGATATCATAGAATTACAGAATCATACAATGAATGATACAGGAAGGGACCTCTGCTGAGAATAGAAGAATATGCAGGACCTGAGCAGGTGCTCAGGTTGCTTGTTGGGTTAAGTTTTGAATAACCTATAGAGATGAAAATTTCACAAAATCCCTCATCAGCCTCTTCCAATATTTCATTAACATCTTCAAGTGTTTGAGCAGTGTTTGTTAAAAATAAACATACTAGGATTTCCTATATTCCAACCTGTGTTTGCTCTCTTCTCTTCTCTTCTCTTCTCTTC